>NC_079219.1:40064336-40081836 GCF_029633865.1 Lampris incognitus
AACGTGTTGGTAAACTGTGTGCTTTATTCTGCTAGCATTCATGACAAGAGTCCCTCCACAGGCGTGCAGGGACCTTATTGAAGTGTGCAGACTTGTTGTGAGTCTGGACCAAGCGTGGGGTCACCTCCAACTTCTTGGTACTCTCACTGCCATCATCTTTGCATTAAAGATCTTACATATTTTGTGGTGAGAAGACCAATCAAAATTGTTGATGGGTACCATTCAAACAAATACCTGAAAAGAGATGTGTTCAAGTGGTAGCCCCCCTCTTCCAGTAACAACATGATTTACTATGTTCTTGAAATAACGGCATAATGCTCCTTACGGGCAACATGTTCTACAGACTCTCCTTGACAATGGGAGACAGCTGTTTATTTATTTTTTTCTGGGCACATCTGCCCTTGGCATTGTGTTTCATTTCATTGTGGCTGCAGGCGGGTGTGTACGTCTGTTGTATGCATGATTTATTTAAGAGATACGGGACTTCTCTGCCCGCTCCGCCTGTTACAGATAAATTGAAACCAATAAAGGGAGGCTGAAGCTATTTCTCTGATATTGCCATGGTTAAGACAGGAGTCAATAAAAATGATGAGTTTTTGCAGGACAGGACCACCTTGTAAATGCTTTGTGCTTCCTCCGAAGGCATCAATTTTTATCTTGCTCCATTTATGGCTGATTAATTGTGTGTTTCTTTCAAGGGTAGAGAGAAATGTCACCAATGGTTCTGAGGCCAGAACAAGAGAAAATATGCTAAGGTGGGTATGTGTCAAAGGGTAGAGTATTATAGTTTCCAGGTGGAGAAGGATTGAGCCTTTGGTGCCATTTCACCAGTGAGAGGCGATATATCAAATTATAGCTCCGGCAGCAGATAACAACACATGGGTGTAATTAGCCACAAGTTCCGCTCCAAACCTGTAAAAAATTAAGATTGATGGAGAAAGGATGAGAGATAAATACACCTTTTAAATAAGCAAGCTTTTGTAAAAATAAAAGCTTTGAAATTAGAGTATAATTGCACAGCAATTATATACCACATTGCTTCTGGGGTGGGAAGATGGCGGCTCGAATTCAGGTTTGCGGCGGCGTCATCCCATACCGTCCATGTAGTGTCTTTGTCCATGTCTGCATCTAAGTTTGTCTTCTTTTGATGGCTGGGAGAGCTTTGTCTGCTGCGTCCTGTGGGCCCAGGGACCACGGCCCTGCCCCGAGCTGTGCCCGAGGAGGAAACACAAAGGGCGGTCTGACAGGATGCAGAAGCGGGGCAGGCTAAGCTAACTGCTAGCCCATGCAGACCTCCTGGACAGTAATTATGTATTTATTTATTTGTTGTTGTTAGTTTAGATATATTTGCTAGTCTGGATATATGTGTTCTTGTAGTTCTTGTAGTTCTTGGACATGTGTTTTTGTCTTTGTGTTGCACTGCTGTGCACTGCAGGAAAGGATGTTTCGTTTCATTTCATGTGCATATGTGCATGAAACGAAATGACAAATAAAGTGTTTCTGATTCTGATATCAGAGGAAGGAGGTGGTCGACGCTGGTCTGTGGTCAGAATCAAGCTTCCTGTTCCTGTTTGACAGCATGACTCTTTGTCTCATTTGTGCAAGAACATTAGCTTGACAGTAATCAATGGCCTTTGCCCGGGTGAGAGGAGGAAATGTTTTAGGGCCTGACATTTGGCTGAATTAGCCTTCTGTCTATACAACTTTGTTTTTTTCTGTAGTTTTTGCATATGGCAAAAGAGAGACAGACATCTCAAAGTAGCAACACAGGCAGCCGAGGTTTTATTTACTGACCTTTGATGAAAAGTCTCCATGCAAAGCGCCTTGAAAGAGGGCAGGATGGTAATTGGAGCTGACTAAGCACCTTAGCACCAGTTTAAGGAGCCTAGAAGGGTGGAGTGCATAACAATTTCTACATTTATAAAACTGTGTTTGGAGAATGACTGAACATTTTGAGAAACCTTTTTATCACCCACTCTCCTGGGATTCATCTCTGCAAAGGTGCAAGGTTAGAGAAAGGGCTGTGCATGGAGAAACATGTTCAGTGTGCATGTGTAGAGCAGGTGCCTTTGACGATTTCATGTTTGATTAATAAGACATGTATTTACTGCCCTGCAACATCACCCCCACGCTCCAGCCGGCACCTCTCAACCTGCAAACCTGAACAAACTAGCAAGAAAGCGAGCAACATTTCATTTATATGGCACTTTTAAAAACATACAGTTACAAAGTGCTTTGCGCTCCATACACAGAATATGAATAAATACATAAAATTATTTGACTGAATATAAAAAAATATGGCATCGGAGAAACACACCAAGCTAAAAATGAAACTAGACACCAGAAATACAGCCATATGAGCAGTCTGTTCCCACTCGTTTCTGTGTGTGCCTTCCCTGTGGTAGGCCTCTGTGCAGAGGCCTGTGGCCTGTTGAGTCACTTCCTGGGTAAAGCAGCAGTGATGCTGCTGTGTGGGCATAGCTGCAGAGATGCCGCCACGCTGCAGCCGCTGGACATGTGGCGCTTATAAGCAAGCGATAGCGTCTTACTCCAAAAGCACAGACTGATAAAGGACATTTGGCAGCTGTTTAATCCTCAATGTTGTGAGTGCTTGTTTTCTTTCCACCTAGTTCTTCAGTTATGTGGCATGATGGTCCCCAAGTTCTTCATGGCTTCTTTGCAGTTTATCTGTTACACACTTAACACCAAACAGTGATAGGCAAGAGGGTGTTATGGTTTGCTACACAAAACTTTTAACACATGAATGCAAGGACATACAACACACACACACACACACACACACACACACACACACACACACACACACACACACACACACACACACACACATTTTTGCACAAAGGCTGTTGGTAGTCAGTGGTGTGGTGTCAGTGCAGCAGTTGTTGCGCTGAAGTGTGTGTGGCAGAGCAGAGTGCTGTGTGTGTGTGTGTGTGTGTGTGGGAGAGCAAAGTAAATGTTCTGTGTTGCTGCATAATCAGCGTCCCTGTGTGGATGAAGACAAAAAAGAAAAAAATAACTTTGGAGGAGGATGATACCAGGATCCAATACATTTCATCACATCCATATGGATGATGAAGACTTTAATGGCTGTTATTGTGCAAATGGGATATGCACGCACGTGGGAGTTGTTTCACGAGTGATAAAAAGATAGTTCATCCCAAGAAACACAGATAGCTAATGTCGTCGCAACAGCCCGGCCGCAAAGCAGAGTCTTTCTCCCTGCCAGAGAGCATGTCCATGTGTTTGCATTAATGTACACTGATGCATCATTACCTCCTCTTTCTACTCTGCTCTCATACAAGAAGCGTGCTGCATGTGGAAGACAGAGTCATCGTGACGCACAAACTGTTCACTTAGTGAAGTGTGACGAGAATGACCCACGTTAGAAACTGACTGATGCTTACAGGTCCTTCATATTTATACATGTCTGTGCCTGTATGATGCAACTTGATATTGCTTTGCTCTTTTCATATTGTGTGTGTGTGTGTGTGTGTGTGCTCGCGCGCATGTCTCTAATGGCGCCAGGTCCTCTAGCTGAAGGCAATTCAAATGAAATCGGACGAATTGCACGTCAAGCCAGCTATTCATCAACCGTAACAGCAGTAAGAAGCAAGATTAAATGAAGATAACATCTTCAATCATCGAGCGCAGGAGACCACTTTGCAGGTTTTATCTTCACGGTATAGGAGATACAGGAATGTCAAGTGAATATGATTATGTGTGAATAGATCATATGTGGAGGAAGGTGGTTAAATAGTATTGGAGTCAGATTGATGTTGCAGAATGGCGTCTACACAGATGCAGCATGTGAACTTCTTGGTGTTAAATGGAAAAAAATGGACTGCATTGTTTAGCAAGTCTCTATGAAATGAGCAACATCATTAGCAATACAGGATCCAGGGATCAATGAAGCAAAAACATTAGCCTCCTGGTCTCCAATCAGGTTGAATTGAATAGTTGACCATGTTCTTATTAGCCTAAACTGGCAAAGTAAAATGAAAAACATGCATGATACTTTGGCGAGCCGGCGTGGAAGACTGAGTCGAGAGACAGAGATCTCGTTTTAATCGCAGCTTCCGGGTCCCATACACCGCACGACCCCGAGAGTGCTCTTTTATTTTCTCAATGGCCAGAACTGACTACACACAATGACCCCCGCCCCGAGGTCACAACTGGCGACACCAGTCTAAGTCACGGTCCTAAGGTCAGTCAGTCAGTATCCATCCTCTACCACATCCGAGTGAAACCCCAAACAACAACAAATCCTAACATGAACAGAACACCCGAACACACAAAAATATAACAAAATCAATTCAAATATTAACAATCTCATGAGCCCCTGCACTGACAGTAAGTGCGACCGTCTACCCCGGTCACTATATCACCCCCACCTGAGGGGTCAGTCGTCCCTGATGACCCCATCACCCAGTACATAGTCCCCCAAAAGTCCAGGGTGTCGCCACTGGTGAACAGAATGCCCAAGAGCCTGTGTGTTACAAAGTCTCTTCTGCCACACTCCAGAGCCGCTCCAGGCCCAGTGGGTGCAGGAGTCACAGCAGTGCACGTGTAGCTCCACATCTTGTCAACAGCCAGGTCAGTCGAACTGCACCCAGAGGCGGTGGAAAGTCTTGGCTTTCCTGTGGTGCTCCACTTCAACCGAGCCATGGACCATCTGGAGAAACTGGGAACGCAGCACACGGGGCACCAATAGCTACAGTGGGCCGTTCCCTCATCCAGGAGCTTGTCACCTCCGGTATGCCAACCCGTCATGGAGAAGTTGCCACATTGAGAGTGGCAGGCCTTTACCTTGGGCCCCAGTGCTGACACCTCCGTCCACTCTGGGCACCATCCCATCTCCAGCCAGCCCCTCACCAGCGCAAGGGCCACATCTGCCTTCTGTTAGTGTCTTAGTTGCTGCGTCGTCAACAGGAACAACATCTCCTCATTGCTGGCAGTCTGGATGGCTGCCACCATTGGTGTGATCTGGCCCTGCTCCTCCTACCGCTGGCAGAAGCAGCACTTCAATGCCACATCAGGGCTCTGAGCCTGCTGAGCGGTGGCTGCTCGGTGACTGACTCGCCGGTCCCTGAGCCCGGTCCTCCTCCGGCTGGACTGGCGCACCACAGTCTTCGTGCCGAGCGTGATGGTTGAATCCAACATGTTAACACGGGCTCCCAAGCAGGTCAGCAGGTCCAGGCCAATGATACCAGGGTCCAGGATGTTGGTGAGGCAGAACTCATGTGTCAGCTCCTGGTCTCCAGCCTGGACTCACAGTGAACTCTTCCCTCTCATGCCAGCCTTCTTCCCTGCCACTGTCATCAGCTGCTGACCACACCACTGAAAGGGGGCTGGTGGTGCCCGGGAGGATGCCAGGTCACACCAGAGAAATGGTAGACCCCATGTCTCCCAGGGCCTGGCGGGATTGACTGTCAATTTGGCAGTCCAAATACAGTCCTTTGGTGTGACCTAGGCAGGCAACCAGCATGCATCGGCCTTGAAGAGGGGCTGGAGACTGGAGCAGCGGTCCCCTCACTAGGCCACTTCGCCGTCATTTCCCTGCCATTTGACTCTGGCTTTTGGCGCCAGTGCTTCGCAGTTATGGGCTATGTGTCCAGGCTTGCCACACCAGTAACAGCAGTCAGTCGGCCGGAATGGTCGTCACCTGGATGTTGGGGGCCATCGCTGAGACAGTTGCGGTAGAAGCCCAGCTTGGTAGACCTCCTCTACATCATCCTCATCGTCGTGCGATCAGAGAGCGGGGGCCTTCTGCTGTGTTAGCCATGTGGAATGTGTCACCTCAGCCCATTCAGCTTCGCAGAGAACCTCACTGAGGGATTGGGGCATGGTTAGGCAAACATGCTGGTGCAACCGCTCCAGTGTGAGCCAACGTAGAAAAGCTTGGAGGGGCAGCTCCTTCCGAGTGGCTTCGTTCAACTGCGGGTAACTGTGTTTTGCGTGTAGCTGCACATCTGTGGCAAAGGTACCTAGGCTCTCTTCCTCTTGGTGGTGGCTGGCTAGCTGCTCCCTGCTCTGGTCAGTGAAGAGTCGTTGCTCGAACCTCCAGTGAGTGGTCAGGTCTTGGAGGTCTCGTTGCTCTGCTGGGGCTAAGTCACGGAGCAACTGCAAAGCCTTTCCCTGCAACGCAAGAGCCAGGTGGATGGCAGCTTCCTCGTTGCTCTATCCATTGCCATGCCACTAATTTGAATTGCGAGAGGTATGGCTCTAGCTGTGTCATCCCATTGTACTTGGGCAGCTTGGCTGGTGTTTTACGTGCAGCATCCCTCCCAGATGCTAGGGGGCAGTTGGTGGTGGTGGGCAGCAGGCGTTCCACTATATCAGCCCTCCTGGCCTCTGGGGGGCGATTGGTAGTGGCGGGCAGCATGCGCTCCCCGGTGCTGGTCCTCCTGGCATCTAGGGGGCAGTAGAGCCACGGTGCACTGGAACCATCAGTGTGGGCTGGAAGACTTCCATCTCTGGTGGGCTCTGTCTTCCGCCACACCAAGTTTTCCAAGCGCCAACGGGTGTGCCGGATGGCCCGCTCCAGGCACTGGTTCTCCCTCTCCATTCTTCAACTCAATCCCATTTTTTGAAACCAATGTGGTGAGCTTGCATGGAAAATTGAGAGAGATATCTTGTTTTAATCACAGCTCCCGTGTCCCATACACCGCATGACCTCGAGAGCGCTATTTTATTTTCTCACTGGCCAGAACAGACAAGAACTGACTACACACAATGATCACCCCCCCCCCCAGGGCAAAACTGGTAACACCACTCTAAGTCACAGTCCTAAGGTCAGTCAGTCAGTAACAGCCCTCTACCCAGTCCGAGTGAAACCCCAAACAACGCATTCTAACATGAACAGAACACCCAAACATGCAAAAATATAACACAACAGTGACGTGCGGTGACGTCAATGGCTGGGTGGGCAGTGGGCCTTCACAAATCCAAATTATATAATTTTTTGCTCTCTAAATGTTTTATAACAATGTGACCTGCTTCATTATTCCAACTGCCACAGAATTCTAGAATATTGTGCTTCCCTGGCTGAACTACATTCCAAATGAAAACCTAAACAAAACTGTTGTGAAAATGTACATATGATGTTCTGGCCCCTGCAGGTTTTCGGGGCCTTGTTATGTTTATTCAAGGAAGTTCAGACCTGTCCCTTTAAATTTAGGTTCGTTTTGCTGAATTGAACTTTGACCTGTGATGTAATAGGCAATAGAAAGTTCGTATTGCTGTCGTCTTCTCTGTCACGCAGAAGCCTGACGCTCTGTTTGCCAATGCTGGGCACAGCCTGTAAGTTAGTAATTAGAATAAGTTGGGCTTTTGTGTGCCTATACAATTTTTGTGATTTGTTTTAACATTCGTTTTATAGAACGCTAAAGTCTATTTTGGTTGCTGTTGGCACAATGGCGCTAGCATTAGCATGTTAGCTCGCTGGCGTTAGCACAATAGCCCGCTATCATTGGTCTTTTGGCTCGCTAGCTAGCGTTAGCTTATGAGGATATTTTTGTGCATGACTGATGCGGGTTTGTTCTTTTGTTTCAGTTTTCACTCTGCCTGTTGATGGTCACGTTGAATAAAGTTCATGAAGCAGAACTACTCTCGTGTCGTCAATGGGAGAGTTGGCTATCTGCATAACTGTATCGGGGAAACAATGAGAGCAGACTAGCAAAAACGGCTACTCGATGAGGACAAGACAGAGATTCCAGGCAGCATTCTATCAGAGACGTTTGCAGCAGCACGATTCAGCAAGGGGAAGATGATAACCTGGACTTAGGTCGGTCTGCGCCAGTCCATCATCAGCATCATGCCAGTCTAACAATCACTGGCCAGCATGGCAGCAGTCGAAACACGCACTAGAGCAGA
Organism: Lampris incognitus; assembly: GCF_029633865.1. Lineage (NCBI taxonomy): Eukaryota > Metazoa > Chordata > Actinopteri > Lampriformes > Lampridae > Lampris > Lampris incognitus. Next base: position 40,072,230 of record NC_079219.1, read on the forward strand.
TGTGGCTTGTGCCAGGGCAGCATTTGCACGCAAGTAAATTGAGTTCAGAGTAAGGCAAGCACAACTGAAAGTTGAAGACACACAGTTGAACGCCACTCTAGACGCACTAAAAGAGGGAAAGGCAGCAGAAGCCACACTTGCTGAAGCTAATGTGTTCGAAGCTACTACAGCTGATGAAGAGCTAAAAAGTGATAGACAGTTCATCTGCACACCAGAACGGCAGAAAGAAGGATAAACCCAGTATAAACTGCCTGTGCATACGAGTTGTGTCTCGAGCCCGACACTACCCAATAATTACAGTCTACAGACAGGTGTTCATCACAGACTTGACATATTGGAGCCCGATGACACACTCACTGACCAACAACGCCCCACCAACCTTTTGATTGCCACAGGAAGTAAGCCACCCAGCACTTTTACCACAGGTAGCCCATCATCCCAATTTAAGTTCCATGCAGCTTCACAGAGAAATAATGAGTTCACTGTTCACTGATAAACCAGAATATTACTGGGCATGGAAAGCCTCATTCAACAACAACACCGCAGTATTAGGCTTAAACCCCAGTGAAGAACTTGGATCGACTGACATGGTAACTTGGCCATGAACCGTCTCGGCATGCTAAATTAATCTTAAGTACACATCAACCATCCATTAGTGGGTCTGAGCATGGTCTGGGAAAGACTAGAGGAGTGTTATGGCACACCCAAAGCTATAGAGAAAGCCCTCTTTGAAAGACTTGAACGTTTTTGAAAAATCTCCAATAAAAATTCACACAAACTTTGAAAGCTTGGGGACCTACTCTTAGAGGTAGAATCAGCTAAAGAGGATGGCTACTTGCCAGGCCTACTGTATCTGGACACAACATGTGTGGCATCACTCCAGTCATCAACAAGCTTCCATTTAGCCTTCAAGATAAATGGATGTCAGAGGGGACAAAATATAAACAGAGACGTCAGCTTTCCACCATTTTCTTTCTTCTGCCGCTTCATACGAGATGAGGCAAGAATGAGAAATTATCCCGGCTTTAAGTCAGCAGGTTTAGCATCCACACCCACCCCAGCTAGGGAAGAAAACCATCTTGAAAGGTATGGGAAGTTGAGAGCTCCTCTTGCAGTCCATAAAACAGAAGTAGGTAAAGCAGTACATAAGGAAAACTCAGACACCTCCCTTGAAGCCCCTAACAAGCAGTGCCCGATCCACAAGAAACCCCATCCCCTTAAGAAGTACATGACTTTTAGAGAAAAACCTTTAGATGAATGCAAGGTGTTCCTCAAGGAATATAATATTTGCTTCAGATGTTGTGGTTCATCCAGTGAACAGACAAGCAACTGTAAGGCAGAAATCAGGTGTTCATAGTGTAACAGTGAAAAGCACATTGCTGCACTTCATGCAGGCCCAGCACCATGGACAACACATGCTATCAGCACCACCTGAGGCTATGGCAGGAGAAAGACATGGACATGGCCACCACTGAAGCCACTTCCACATGTTCTCAGGTGTGTGGAAATCAAAGTTGGGGGTGCTCATGCTCTAAAATATGTCTAGTCAGTGTGTATCCAAAAGGACAGCCTGATAAGAAAATCAAGGCTTCTGCCATTATGGATGACCAAAGTAATAGGTATTTAGCTAAGTCTGCTTTTTCGATGCCTTCAGTGTCTCAGTAGACAACCTAGCTCATTACACACTCAAGACTTGTACAGGGGTGTCTGAATTAACAGGCCACAGAGCAAATGACTTCATCATAGTCACGGACAGTCAGTCCAGCCTGCGTCTGGCTGCTCTGATCGATTGCAACACACTACCAGACAACTGTTCCAAAATTCCAACTCCCGGTGTTGCCTGTGCCCAGGCACACCTCAAGCACATAGCAGGAAAAATCCCCCCGCTCGACTCTGATGGTGAACTCCTTCTATTACTTGGACGAGACATTCCAGCACACAAGGTACAGGAGCAGTTCAATGGACCTGTCAATGCTTCTTTTCTCAGAGGCTAGTGCTAGGATGGGTCATCGTGGGTGAAGTCTGTCTCGGGGGGGGGGGGGCATAAGCCTACATCGGTGGGTGCCTTTAGAAACACACATCCTAGAGAATGGCCATCAAAGCCTCTTCTCACCTTGTCAGAACAGCGTCCAAGTGAAGGAACGTTTCCAGCCCCATGGTCAAATATGGAACATGCACAATTCTGGACATACAGTACAGATTAACACTATGGGGAAATCTGTTTTTCAACACAGTGAGAATAATGAAGAACTAGCACCTTCTGTAGACGACCCGGCCTTCTCTTACAGATCATAGAATTAGAGTTCTACCAGGACAACACAGATAGCTGGGTAGCTCCACTTCCCTTCCGCTCAACAAGATGTCACCTTGTCACCTCCCTAACAACAAGGGACTAGCAGCCAGTCGCCTAAACTCACTGTATCATACACCGAAGAATCAACCTGAAATTAATAAACATTCCATAGATTTCATGCAGGGGTTGATTGATAAGGGTCATGTAGAACCAGCTCCACCTTTGAAAAAGGATGACGAATGCTGGTACCTTCCTTTCTTTGATGTTTACCGTCCTCAAAAGCCAGGCAACGTAGGAGTGGTATTTGACTCCTGTGCCGAATTCCAGGGGGTGTCTTTGAACCGCATACTGCTCACCAGCCCAAACATGAATAACAGCCTGGTCGGGGTGCTTGTTCACTTCAGAGAAGAGTCAGTGGCAGTGACCGTGAGCATACAATAAATGTTCCGCTGTTTCCTGGTACACAAAGACCACAGGAACTTACTTCACTTTCCATGGCACCACAACAACAATCCAGAGGAAAGACTAGTCGAGTACAGGATGAGAGTGCACGTGTTTGGTAATAGTACTTCACCAGCCGTAGCAAACTTCGGCCTTAGGAAAGCAGCACATCAATCTGATATGCAGTCAAGAGGCCAAGTGTTTTGTTGATAGATTTCTCTGTCTATGATGGCCTTAAGTCTGTCCCCACCAAGATCAAAGCCATCACTCTTCTTAAGACTCAAGAGCTGCTTGCTACCTCCAATTTGAGACTACACAAGATAGGATCCAATAGACTTGAAGTGATGATGGCATTTCCTAGTGAGGATCTTGCAGATGGGCTGAAAGATCGACCTCAGCACTGATTTTCCACCTATGTAGAGAAGCTTGGATGTGAGCTGGGACATTACCAAAGATACATTCAAATTTCGCGTGTCTGAAATAAAAACCTTACACCCGAAGAGGAGTTTTATCCACCATCAACAGCCTCTTTGACCCTCTTGGGTTTGCAGTACCAGTCAGCATCCAGGGCAGAACCTTGTTGAGAACACTTAGCAGAGAAACCTGTGAATGGGATGAACCACTTCCAGAGATCACCTCAGGGAATGGCAGAAATGGAAAGACTGTGAAACACATCAGAATCCCAAGACCATACACCTCCTTCTCCCTTGCAGATGCTCAAAATGAGGAGGTCTGTATCTTCTGTGATGCTTCAACACAAGCTATGGCTTCTGTGGCTTATCTGAAGACTACCAGTAGTGAAGGCAAGGTGGTGGTTGCATTTGTGTTTGGGAGGGCCAAACTTGCACCAAAGCCCGAGTAAGCCATCCATAGGCTTGAGCTGTGTGCTGCAGTCCTAGCAGTAGATGTTGCAGGAATGATCAGAGACAAAATGGACATCCAGTTCAGTACTACGTATTTCTTCTCTGACAGCAGAGTCATCCTTGGCTACATATAGAATAAGTCCAGGACATTCTGTGTGTATGTGAACAAAGCAAAGATTCAGATGGGCATTGCGACCAGAGCAATGATGCTACATACCCTCTGATCAAAACCTAGCAGATCATGGATCAAGATCCCTTCCAGCTGCCAAATTGTCATCCAGCACATGGCTGAAGGGGCCAGACTTCCTATTCAAATCTACAGAAAGCGTTCTACAGGGCATTGTTTCTTTTGAGTTGGTCAATCCTGAAGAGGATGTGGAAGTCCGCCTTTTGCTTACTTCAGCTTTTCAAGCTTCATACCCCTACTTGAACACCAAAAACATTCGGTCCTTCTTGAGCTAGCAGTCACTTACCAGACCAATTACCAGACTGGTGCATATCACTCACACCTTCACATCAAAGGGGGAGAGTGGGACTTAAGGGCTGGCATATGTATGACAAAGTTCCGATCTTAGATTTTGATCAGGTTAAGAAGGTGGTCATAAAGACTGTTCAACATGAAGCCTTTCCAGAAAAGCTGAGACAAATCAGAGGGGAAAGGTCTCTTTAAAGGGAGCCCTCTTAAGAAGCTTTCCCCAACCTTAATAACACAGGCCTACTTAGGGTTGGGGGACGACTGTCCCACTCAGACCTTCAAAGTGAAGAAAGGAACCCTCTCATTATGCCTCGGCAACATCAAGTCACCAATTTGTTGATATGGCATCACCATGAAATGGTTCAACACCAGGGGTGTCACGTCACAGAGGGTGCCTTGAGATCAGCGGGGTTCTGGATCCTCGGTGCGAAACGACGAATAAGCAGTCTTATTCCTTTGTGCGCTATACAGCGTTTCGCTCTTAGAAGTTTAAGGACTTAAAAAGGACAAGGACATAAAAATGTCATTAAAAATACGTTATAACGCAGCGCACTTGTAACTAGAGTGAGATTTTGATGTGTTGTTATGAATTTGTTTTATGGCTATTTATATTAAATTACTGCACGTTATTGTAACAATCAATTCGGACATGAACAGTCCCATGAAGCGGCACGGTGGCACAGTGGTTAGCGCGGTCGCCTCACAGCAAGAAGGTCCTGGGTTTGAGCCCCGGGGTAGTCCAACCTTGGTGGGTCGTCCCGGGTCGTCCTCTGTGTGGAGTTTGCATGTTTTCCCCGTGTCTGTGTGGGTTTCCTCCGGGGGCTCTGGTTTCCTTCCAAAGACACGTAGGTCAGGTGAATTGTGTGTGTGTGTGTGTGTGTGTGTGTGTGTGTGTGTGTGTGTGTGTGTGTGTGTGTGTGTGTGTGTGTGTGTGTGTGAGCGAGCGAGCGAGCCCTGTGATGGCCTGGCGGCCTGTCCAGGGTGTCTCCCCGCCTGCCGCCCAATGACTGCTGGGATAGGCTCCAGCATCCCTGCCACCCTGAGAGCAGGATAAGCGGTAAGATAATGGATGGATGGATGAACCCCTGCGCTCCCCCAGTGCGAAGCCACTGACAGTCGGAGTGACCGCCCCCCCCCCCGGTCGCTACAATACTGTTTTCTACCATGTAACCTGAAAAACATAATGAGATAGACAAATACATACGTACATCCCCAAAAAGTTGAATCAGTTCAGCTGGATAAAGTTTAGTGGGAGAAACGAAGAAACGCTTCATCAGTCATCCAAGTGACGTCGTCAGTCTCTCTCAGTGGCGGCTGGTGCTTAAAAAAAAAAATATATATATATATATATATATGGGGGGGCGCAATGTACCTTGGCGCAGCACACCTGACAGCTGCTTTAATGTCCACACAGTCACAGAGTTATTAAGAAGGACAATGTAGCTTCTAGATTTTATCAGGGTTCGTAGGCGTTGGATGACTGACCGTCGACACGAGGCGTCGTGGTGGTTGTGAACGTGATTGACAGCTGCGATAGTTGTTCAATCACATTAGATCAAAAAACACTAAAACAACACCAACTCGCTTCCAACAAAAGTGGGGGTGTCTTGGGGTGCACAGAACTGCGCCCCATGGAGCATCTGGAGAAACCAATTAGACAGCAACCTCAGGTCACCTGCTCGCCAAAAGTTTGAGGGCCCACACAAGGTGGGCCGGCGCCCCTCACCCAGAAAGTAGATGTATTCAGACAGAAATCAACCAAGTACCACTTGGAACCAATATGGCTGCTGACAGGCGCTCACAGACTGAAAAACAATTATTTCTTAATTATTTGCATTATACAACTAAATTATACTTAACATGTTTACGTAGATTTTCATGTCTTGATATTTGAAGGGGGCGGCGCCCCAGCGCCCTCTACCGGCCAGCCGCCACTGGTCTCTCTCTCATTAATTAGAGTATATTGGCCACATGTGCACGTGTTAATGGTCACAACAATTTGCATATGAAACTTGTGTTTATGCAGCTGTATTGTTCATAAGTTTGGGGAAACCTGCCGTCAGCTGAGGCTGACCAACTCCCTTAGATGAGTGAAGAAACGCTTGTGTCCAAATGAACTGATTCAACTTTCTGGGATTTCTATACATGGATAAGTGAGCATGCATCAAGAAACACGCGCGCGCGCGCACGCACACACACACACACACACACAGAATTTAACTTATATTCTTGGCAACCCTGGGGTAGATCAGCTGCTCATGAAATCTGCCCATCCCCAAAAGTCGGCAACCTTAGTCTCATTCTGCACTCCACCCTCTCATTCCAGTCACACATCAAATCCGTCACCAAATCTGCTTTCTTTCACCTCAAAAACATCTCCAGACTCCAGCCACTACTCTCACACTCTGTGGCGGAGACCCTCACCCATGCCTTCATCACCTCCCGTCTGAATTATTGCAACGGAGTCCTGTCTGGGGAACCTAGCAAAGCCTTAGACAGGCTTCAGTGTGTGCAGCATTCAGCTGGCAGGGTGCTCACCTGCACCAAGCCCTGGCGACACATCACTCCCACCCTTGCCCCCTTTCACTGGCTGCCGGTCAAATCCCACATTTCCTATGAAATCCTCCTCCTCACCTATAAATCCCTCCATGCCCACACCCCCAGTACCTATCAGACCTCCTCAGTCCCTATATTCTGCCCCGGAATCTGCAGTCTGCAGACTGCTTTCCATCCCCCACACCAGCCTGTGGCCTTTTGGGGAGAGAGCCTTTAGTGTGGCAGCCCTCCCCCTATGGAGCGCTATTCCAGCAGAGCTCCACAACGCTGCTTCTTTGCTGGAAGACTACTTGAAACCTACCTTTTTACTAAGGCCCATGGTCTGTAGTCGTTTGAGCTTTGTTTTATTTTTTATTTTTTTGTGTCGTTCTTATCTAGTGTAAAGCGTCCTTGGGTTCCTTGAAAGGCGCTTTGCAAAACCAAGCTGTTGTTGTTGGTTTGTGAGCGTAAGACATCAGAATCCGAGTCAAGGTTGTCGGCCATGTAGGTTTGCACTACGTGGAATGTGACTCCGCTTTCATGGCTCTCTCAGTGTACTTAACATAGAATAACAACAATACAATACAACAATCTTCACATACATACACAAGGATGGACTTACACAGGTGAAAGAAGAGGTGATAAGGTGCGATGGTGCAGACAATATATCATTAAACAACAAATACCCCAGGAGGGCTCCCAAACAACTACAGATACTGCATGTCATGATAACAACCTGAAGGGTGAAGTTGTTTTTATGTTAGAACTGCATCACTGCGTCTCCTCATTCCCTCAACACATACTGGAGGCTAATGAGTAGCTAGTCCAACACATTTCCTATCATTGTGGCTGTTCGTGTTTAGATCGGGTCATACCGCGGTCCTCCCTAACACCACCCCTACCAAGCACCCAAGCCAAGATTTGAAGGTTTGTGCTGGGTAGGGGGGAGACACAGAGATGTTTGGAGTGCAGTCGGAGAACATGACCTCAGAAAGCCCGTGGGCCGTGGGCCGTGGGCGGTCCAGCTGCCTCTCCACCAAAAAGAGTGTGGCCTTAATCAGGAGAAACATGCTGTCACAATAGCACACATTAGGCCCTAGTCAGGGTCATCCAACTCATTAACCCTCTTTAGGCTTCTTTGGCTCATTTACTCTCATTAAGGAGCGCCAGACAAGGGGAGATGCTCGGACGTGCTGGACCGTATCCAACATAACATGTCCAGTTCTGTCTGCTTTGTCCTCATTTTGGACACATGATGGGCTCTAATAGACGGATATGATAAAGATGTGACCACAGGCTCCTCTACTCAAAATCCTGCTGCAGCTCTCATTGCCGTGCACAGCAGTGCTGCCAGCGCTAGTCCAGGTGACCACATTTCTGCTTCCATGTGAGAGGTCTCATTGGGTTTCTTCGGGGACCTGTGCATTATGCATTCAGAGCCGAGGAACTGGAAGTCATGTCCATAACTTGCACAGACAACAGAACATTGTGTCAGTGATTTTGTTAATTGTAATTAGCTTGATGATGAAATATGAGGAGTAGCTCCTCCTCAAGCTGACTCAAGAAAAACAGATCATTTCAATAGATGGCAGGCCTAATGAGTGCATGTGAATAATGATGACAGAGTAAAGGCAGAGTGTGTACTATGCTTCTGTATGGATGCACACCAGTATGGTGGGGCATATGCTTGTGTGATTTCGCACAAACAGCTAGAGCAGTTATAATTTGCTTCCTGGTTTCTGTTTTCTACCGAGGTCACCTGTAATTTTCAGGTGTGATTTAACCTGCTCAGGCATGAAGCAGGAGCAACACTCACACACACACACACACACACACACACACACACACAAACACACACACACACACACAGGAACCAAAGGGACACTTAACCAGAAAGATTTATGAAACCTCCCCACCACTGCAGACTGGCTTTCACTGTTGTGGTACGTGCCTGTGTGTGTGTGTGTGTGTGTGTGTGTGTGTGTGTGTGTGTGTGTGTGTGTGTGTGTGTGTGTGTGTGTGTGTGTGTGTGTGTTTGTGTGTGTGTAGCAGAGACTACTAGCTATTTTGACCTCCATTGTGGGAATAAATAAAGACAGGACCAGGGGTCCATAGGAACAGGAGAGTGATTTCTTTATGCCGCACCGAACCAATAACTACACAACTAAAACAACACATGAATATTTTACACACACACACACACACACACACACACACACACACACACACACACACACACACACACACACACACAGATTTTCACTTTGTTTTTGGTTTTCTAGGAGGTAAAGCATGTATGAGATAGGGCTGTGGCAGCCAGTGCCAGCTGGCTGCCAGTGACTGACATTCAGCATGTCAGTCACTCTTCCTCCTGTTGGGTCCAACATAAAAACTCCTCTCATTCCTATTATGCTCGTTGTGACCTTTCTGTTTCTTGGATGGGCTGAGGGAGGAGAGGGTGTGTGTGTGTGTGTGAGAGAGAGAAAGAGAGAGAGAGACAGAGAGACAGAGAGAGAGACAGAAAGAGAGAGTAAGAGATGGACAGACAGAGAGAGAGAGTAAAAGAGCGGCAGACAGACAGACAGAGAGAGAGCGACAGAGCAAGAGACAGAGAGCGAGATGAAGAGAGAGAGACAGACAGACAGAAAGAGAGAGTAAGAGATGGACAGACAACGAGAGAGAGAGAGAGAGAGAGAGAGAGAGAGAGAGAGAGAGAGAGAGAGAGAGAGAGAGAGAGAGAGAGAGAGAGAGAGAGTAAAAGAGAGACAGACAGACAGACAGACAGAGAGACAGAGAGAGAGACAGAGCAAGAGAGAGAGAAAGAGAGAGAGACGAAGAGAGAGAGACAGACAGACAGAGCTGCAGGTTGAGTCCAGCCCTGTTCATTATCTACATCAGTGAGTTAGCGGTGTTACTGGAACAGTCTGCAGCTCCTGGCCTCACGCTAAACAACACAGAAGTTAAATTCCTGCTCTATGCAGATGACCTTGTGCTGCTGTC
>NC_079219.1:40086836-40093674 GCF_029633865.1 Lampris incognitus
TTAATTCTTTTATTTGGTGTAGCAAACAGTGTTTTGAATAACCTTGTTTTGTAATGGAATCAAGCAACAAAGCAACAAAGGAAAGATTAACAGATGAACCGATGAACAGATTATATAGCCAGGGTGTGATGTGTAAAAAGAAATAAATTAAAAAAAAGGTGGTGTTTTTTGAAATGCTTTATTATCAGTCAAAGCAAGACAAGAGCAGTGCATTCACAGAGCACAGCAAGCTATAGGCTATGGAGCCTGTTTCACTGGCTACTTTTAATAACACAACAATGCAATAAATAGAAACACAACGTGTTTTAACCGGACCCGTCTGTGGTGACGGCTCACCTTTCTTGACCCTCTTTCCATTTAGCTAAGCATCTGGCTCGGTGCAGCCTCCACCAAGTTAGCCTTGCAGGGCATGTGTTCGTTTGCTAGCAAAGTTGTTAGCCTGATCCTTTAAGTAGCCCTGGGCATTTTACTCCTCTGTTATGTCAATCAGCATGTAGTCTACCTTTGACGTGCAATATTTCAGGATGTTTTTGTGAGGGGATGAAATACTATTCAGAATCTTCCCCCCCCCCCTTTTTTCATTAGCTAGTTTTACTGTCATGTCACATTTGGCAAGCAGCGTTAGGCTGTTGATGCTAATGGTGACAATCTAAAAAACCATGCATGTGTCAAGGTTAATGGAACACATCATTACATATCCTAGACAGCATCTCTATAGTCATCAGACCATCACAGTGTTGCAAGCAGTGACATTGAAAATCAATTTTTACGTTCAGTGCTGTTTGAGTAAACTCTCACAGTGTATATACTGTGTCCAGCCTGTCCAGCCTTAGCAAAATGTGAGGGGGTTAATGTTTGCTCCCGATGTGGATGAAAGGCAAGGAAGACCATCTATCTGTAACTTGTCCAGTTGACACCATGCCTACTAAAGCCCTGTGTCTCAGCCTTCCTGGGCTGTCCACTTCATGCCTGTCCACACCATAACGCCTGCTGATGCCACTCTAAAGTCATTGAAGTCCCGATAGAGCAGTGCCTCTCTTGTGTGAGAAACCCTGAACTCTTCGTCAAAGCTGGTGATAGGAAGGTGGAGTTTGTTGCTCCTCCCACACAGTGCTGCACTGGTAAGGCTGCACGGCAGACCCAGCCATCTCCAGATGTACTTACTGATATTGCTCTCTAAGGTCTCCATTCTTGACAGGGTTACCTCATAAACCAACAGAGGCCAGAGGACTTGAGATAAGATGCCATGTTGGTAAATCCAAGCCTTCAACCTGCCAGGTAGGCAAGACTTGTCTACTGTATAGCGTTGCTGTAAATTGGTATCGCAGATGTGATGCTGCTGTTGCTGCAGCATGAACTATTGATGGGTATAATAAATTTGTTAGCCCACTCACCCAAAATCACCACCAGTCATAACTCCCCCAATTGCAGAGTTGCCAACAACTGATCAAGTGTGGAAGCAAATTTGAATACCATGTAAGGTGCAAATGCTTTGGTCTAGCTTGCACAGCACTGTGTAGCTGCAAAATGTGAAGATTAGGCTCGGTTTCAACCCAGAGCATAGGTTAGTTGATTACACATGTACATTTACTCTAACAGAGCTGTTGATCCTGGAATGTTCTGGTTACTCAGGTTACAGATGTATTCAATGTGAAAAAAATATACATTGTGTTCAGGTTACACATGACTGTATTTTATATTTTATATTTTGTATGCTTTATGCTACATGGTACAAATGCTATGTACAGTAGTAACCAAAGGATCATTGTCTTGTCCTGCATGCACGTAACCCTGTGCAATCTGACCAGCAGCTAAACACCTTCTCTCATAAATCACTGTAGACTGGTCTGGGATCGTCTTGTGTCAGTTTACCGACAGAAAAAGGGTGAAACTGAGAAATAAAACACAATTACCAAACTCAGATAAATATAAAGAAGATGAGTCAAAAACACCATACAACAATACTTGTCAAAAGAAATAATGGTAAATATAACGACATATGGCTAACGTACTGTCATAATTGTTCCCGATTCCTGATAATACTGTTGCTAACAAATGAGCAATAATGCAATGTTATACAGCGTAAATAACGTAACCTATATCGCTTATCTAAATAACTGAACTCGAGACTTACATATAGCACAACACAAGATAAGTTTAGCCAACTAGCTTACTGACACATACTAGCATGCTGCCATCCTGATATGCGCTATCAAACAATCATCATCATCATCAAAACACTCCCATTGCACATCAAACTTAGTAAGCATAATCTACAAAGAAGTTAGAACAGTGTGTCAGTATACAATTGCCCTACTGAGAATGCTACCAAAGGCATGGAATGTAGAAGATTGAAGCGGATTGAAAAAGGTAAATGGTGTGGTGACCCAAATCTATATAACTAGAGACATTCACCTAAGAGGACAGTGTACCTTTAAGGGAAGAGGTGAGGGGTCAGAAAGGCACTTCCGCTTCCGGTACACAGTTCAGTGTCGTTGTCGAACGTATGACACCATCTGTTTCCCCTCCTGTGAAGTGCAGCCGTTATGGCCGCAGGGTCCGTCACTTATTTTCCCCGTGACTTTGCACTATGTCATTGACTGTTCTGTTGTAGAGTCTATTTTTATGTTCATGACTTGCGCTTTTCCTGTTTTGCATTGTTTTGTGTAGGTGAATTCTGGGGGGGCCTGTGTGGTGACCCACATCTATATAACTAGAGACATTCACCTAAGAGGACAGCGTACCTTTAAGGGAAGAGGTGAGGGGTCAGATAAGGCACTTCCGCTTCCGGTACACAGTTCAGTGTCGTTGTCGAACGTATGACATGCAAAGTTGGAGCTAGTAAACTACCTCGACTACGTCTACTCTCACGTCTCCTGTCTCGTTGTTTTCTAACTCCACAATGGCGACAAAAACCATGAGGCTGTTCTGCTCACAATCAACTTCCTGACTGAGTCACATGATACAAAGGTCACACGCTTAAATGCATAAACTTATGTTACACAAGGTACTGCCAGCAGGGGGAGATGAACCAAACTAAAAGAAAACAATGTCCTGATGGGGACAGATCATATTCAGCTCCTCATGAGCAAATAAAATGGCATTTTTTGTACATAATTTCTAATAAACGTTTTGCTGAAATAATGTGTTTCAGCATATTTTTCACGTTAGTTTTAGAATATAATGTAACTCACTGTGGCAATCAATTGAAAGCTAGTCGCCATTCAACCAGCCCAAAAACAGTTTAAAAAATGTTCTGAGTAAATGGCAGAGGGACATATAAAAGAGGATTTCTGATATATAAATCTGAATTTTCCGAAGTTAAAAACCTGTCATTCGACACAAGATTCATCAAAATCGGCTCGGATAATGATTTTCTATGGGGAAAAAAAAAGGGGAAAAAAAAAGAAAAAAAAAAGAAATGCCTGAAATGGCCATTTGAAAATGGCAGTCATGTTGAAATTTACGTGGCTAACTGAGTTTTTCAAAAGAATGACCCAAGAGGTACAACTCAGCCAAATTTTAGTGGTTCTTTCCAGGTTTAAAAGATTTTATTTTTTTTATTTTTTTTGCTTATCCGATGTTATTTATGCATATGTTGATATTGTTTTTGCTCAATGTTATTCTATATATGTGACAAAATAAAGACAGAACTTTGAACCATGTTATCTATCTATCTATCTATCTATCTATCTATCTATCTATCTATCTATCTATCTATCTATCTATCTATCTATCTATCTATCTATCTATCTATCTATCTATCTATCTATCTATCTATCTATCTATCTATCTATCTATCTATCTATCTATCTATCTGTGTGTCTGCCTGTCTGTCTGTGTGTCTGTGTGTCTGTCTGTCTATCTATAATTGCAGTGAAGTAATTACACTTTTGGGAGTAAGCTGCAGAGGGAATGTCTGACTTCAGCTTTCAAGCCTTGTTAATTAACACAGTGGATGAGAAAATTGAATCAATATGTGAATGGCAGAGACAATTTTACTCCATTATTGAATATCTAAAGGGACAGAGAGGGCTGTGGGATCTCCTGGCTAATTGTTTTTTGGTATAATTAATTTCGTTATTTTTTTCTCTCTCAAGTTCCATCCCTCAGTCAGTTCACCTCTCGCCAAATGAATGGAAAATTAAAAAAGTTAAAGCCCTTGTTGTACTCGTCAAACAAAAAAGTATGTGAAAAGTACATGGAGCTTGTATTCTTATTACATATTTTCTGTCACAGTAAGAGTGGCTCATTGGAAAAGAAGCTGGTTTTAAAAAGGGGGCATAATGCTTCTGTTTTCAAGAAAAAACAAACAAACAAAAATTTCTGGTAAATAGGTTACATCTAGAGTATCTATCTATCTATCTATCTATCTATCTATCTATCTATCTATCTATCTATCTGTCTATCTATCTGTCTATCCGTCTATCCGTCTATCCATCTATCTATCTATCTATCTATCTATCTATCTATCTATCTATCTATCTATCTATCTATCTATCTATCTATCTATCTATCTATCTATCTATCTATCTATCTATCTATCTATCTATCTATCTATCTATCTATCTATCTATCTATCTATCTATCTATCTATCTATCTATCCATCCATCCATCCATCCATCCATCCATCCATCCATCCATCTATCTATCTATCTATCTATCTATCTATCTATCTATCTATCTATCTATCTATCTATCTATCTATCTATCTATCTATCTATCTATCTATCTATCTATCTATCTATCTATCTATCTATCTATCTATCTATCTATCTATCTATCTATCTATCTATCTATCTATCTATCTATCTATCTATCTATCTACATTTATATTTTGTTTATTTATGTTCCATGTTGGTGTTTCATTTCTCATACTCTGATTAGAGTGATTAAGGTGTGTGTCGACACACACAGGAGTTTGGTACATTAAGTTGAATTTAGAGAGCAATTTGTTCAGCAAAGAGAGACAAAGAATAACCCAGTCCCTACAGACTGCCTGAGTATCTGTTTGTTTTCAATTAATTAGCATGCATTTGCAGTGTGTGCATGAGTGTGCATGAGTGTATGTGTGCTCTACATGTGTCTTTCTGTCTGACTGCATGTGACCGTGTTATTTCTACCTCTGTGTGTGTGTGTGTGTGCGTGTGCATGCGTGCATGCGTGCACATGAATGTGTGAATGGTTCTACATGCACATGCACGTGACTGTCTATCTTGATAGTCTAGTCCATTCTTCTCCCCCCCCCCCTGCCAGGCACAGCCAATCAGGATTGATTATTTCACTTTAATTTCTGACTTTTAAAGACATCAAACAAACCACTCAGTGTTTGCTGCTACAAATGGACTGGTTACTCTCAGTGTTCACTTAATTAATGGCCTTAAGACACTGAAGTGTACAAGGTATGCATTATAAACAGTTCCACATGTACACATCCTTGCTGTAGTATTGTCTCCCTCAAACATCATGATGGCCCCTTTTTTACTCATGAATATCAAAGCCACGCTGAATAACAATCTGTAATGGCGGCCGACATTCACATTTGCAGCGGCCTCACCCAGACCCAATACCGTCCATGCAGTGTCTTTGTCCACATCTGCCTTCAAGTTTGTCTTCGTTTCATGGCTGGGAGAACGGGACAGGCTAAGCTAACTGCTAGCCCATGCAGACCGGCAGGTCCGATAACACAAAGGGCGGTCTGGCAATGGCCTCACCTGGCGTTGACTGTGTTGTTTTTGATGTCGTTGTGCGTCGACGGTGTCTGGCTGGGAGAGCTGGGGCTGGATCGGCTGAGAGAGCCTAGTCTGCTTTGTCCGGTGGGCCCAGGGACCACGGCCCCTGGCAGGAGCTGCACCCTAGGAGGAAACGCCGAGGGCGGTCTGATAGGATGCGGAAGCAGGGCGGGTCAAGCTAACTGGTAGCCCATGCAGACCGGTGGTTCTGACATTCATCCTGGCTGGCGTTCACAGTGATTTTTTTTTAAAACATTTTTTTTTTTTTTTTTTAGTTTTGATATATGTTTTAGTTTGGATATGTGTGTTCTTGTAGTTTTTGGATGTGTTTTTTTCTTTGTGTTGTACTGCTGTGGGCTGGGGGAAACGGCATTTCGTTTCATTTCATGTATGCAAGTGCATGAAGTGAAATGACAAATAAAGTGTTCCTGATTCCTGATTCAGGACTGTGAAATGATAATGTTGATCTTAATTTAGGTGTCCATTTAACAATAAACAAGGTTTCTGAAGTAGGGTTTCTACTTCCGGTGTGGGAATTCACGCTAGCAGCAGCCTCACTCAGTACAAGTGTGGGAAGATGGCGGCGCAATTTCACATTTGCTGCGGCCTCACTCGGTACCGTCCATGCATTTCCTTTGTACACGTCTGCGTCTAAGTTTTGTCTTCGTTTGATGCTTGGGAGAGCTGGCGCTGGATCGGCTGAGGGAGTTTGGTCTGCTGCGTCCTTTGGGCGCAGGGACCACGGCCCTGCCTGGACCTGCATCGAGGGGGTAACACCGAGGGCGGTCTGACAGGACGCAAAAGCTGGCCAGGCTTGCTAACTGCTAGCCTGGCCGGCGTTTGCTCTCTGGAAAGTGATTTTTTTTTCTTTAGTTAGGATATATGTGTTTTTGGATATGTGTGCCACTGAAGTTCTTGTAGTTTTTGAATATGTGTTTTTGTCTTTGTGTTGCACTGCCATGGGCTGGGGGAAATTATATTTCGTTTCATTTCATGTACACAAGTATATGAAATGAAATGACAAAGTGTTCCTGATTCCTGACAGGGCAATAGATAGGGGAAGGTAGACCTTTTTGCTGTTTCTTGTGTTTTTCCACTCACATTT
>NC_079219.1:40093874-40203874 GCF_029633865.1 Lampris incognitus
AGCTTGTTGTGCCACCTCTGCCTTGATGTCACGATTGACCAGTACATGGGGCTCCACCCACAGCAGAGAAAAGGCTGGATCCAAGGCGGCTACTTTGAGGTAGACTGGGTCTGAAAAGGGGGCAGTGATCCCATCTTGAGTCCTGGCCATTTTCACGTTAATGAAGATCCCAAGAAATCTTTTTTTCAGGGATACCTGGAGACTTCTGACCAGGCCGCTCAGGAAACGAACTTGAGACTTCAGCTTCTCAAGGTGGTGATTGAGGGACAAGACGGATGTAACAACTGCACTGATTGTGACGACCTTCTCCCCCTGTGTCAAATCAGTTGCTTCTCCAAACGGCTTCAAGATGTCCACCAACTCCTTCAACAGATTCCACTCTCGTGGTGTGAATGACAACTCCTTATGCCCAGCCTTTTCTAGAACAGCACAGAGTTTTAGATGATCACACTGGAGAAATGCCTTCACTTGCCTCAGTGTTGAGTTCCATCTTGTGTTGACTGCAGCAGGGATGCCTTTCTGTTCCCCAAATTCACTATCAAACACATCTTTGAATGTTGTGCTTGTGTGCAGCAGTGAGCTAAGTTTAGATAACTTGGAAAGAGAAGGACATACCACTTTTGTTTCTTTCAAACCGTCTCCCACCACCAGCTGAAGAGTGTGTGCAAAACACTGCAGGCGCTGTTTCTTCGCCATAGCAGCATCTACCGTTTGCTGATCTTCTAGAGTTAAGTCACACCAGAGCTCAGGGTCATCAAGATGATCTCCGTCATCATCATCTTTGGGTTCGCGAAGCGAACCCTAGTTATATGAACAACGACAAAATGGCTGAGAGGGTTATTGCATTGTGACATCATCCACAATAGCTCGCTGGAAAAAAGAAAAACGATGGAGGTGCATTCCCCGTGCCAATCCCGGACAATATGACCCCCTGTGGTCATATGTCCTCCCACCGACCCCGTATTGGCACGCCCACCGGAAGCGCTATTCCTCTTGGTAAGTCGAACCATCTCCAACTAAATGAGCACCACACCTGTGGCCCGGGTAGGAGGAGAACGGCTCTATTCTCAGCCATTTTGTCGTCGTTCATATAACTAGGGTTCGCTTCGCGAACCCAAAGTTACATTTCACGTACTCCAAAATGGCTGAGAGGGTTATTGCATTGAACAACGACAGGATTCGTGCCTCCGTTCCCTAGCCGTCCAATGAACCCTTCAAACCCCTGGTGGGAAGGGGTATGCGTTCTGATGAGAGCATCCTAAGAGGCCTGCTCCAGAACAGCGTCGGCAACCGACCGCACCTTAACGTGCCGGTAATAATGCCGTAAGAAAGTGGTCTCACCACTCCAAACTGCCGCCTGGCGGATGACCTCCCAGTCGATACCTGACAACACAGCTATCGACGTAGCAGTCCCTCGGGTAGAATGCGCCTTCAGCTTAGGAGCTGTTTTACCCGCTTTGGTATACGCCTCCATAATACCATCCACCAGCCAGTGTGCTAGCCTCTGGGTGGAAAGGGCATAACCTGGTTTGCTCACTCTGTAGGTCAACAGCAGCCTGTCAGACCTACGAATATCTGCTGTGCGCCGCATGTAAATGCGTAAAGCCCGTACAGGACACGAGAGGTGCAAGCGTTTCTCATCCCTAGTCACCGGTGACGGATGAAACGCGTGTATCACCACCGGGGCCTTACTCGTCAGGACAGACACAGTTTTGGGCACGAAGCTGGGGTCTGTAAAGAGCGTGACCATCCGATCACCAGAAAACACCATCCCCTTGATGGTGAGTGCAGTGAGCTCACAACCCCTCGCTGCGGTGGTAAGTGCCAAGAGCACAGCCAGCTTAGCCGAGACATAACGCATGTCTGCCGTAGACATGAGTTCAAAGGGATCTTTCTCTAGTGCGCGCAGAACAAGGGAAGCATCCCAAGTTTCAGCTCTCGTAAGCTCCTTAGCTGAGAGCTTCTTAGCACCCAACAGGTACTGCGTCATGAGCGGGTGCGTGAAAACCGTGCTACCCTCGATCTTCCCCCGGAAGAACGTGAGAGCCGATACACAGACTTTGACCGAGGAGAAAGACCATAGTCTATCACTCCTACAGACCTCCACAAAAGTCAGTATAGGGCCAATCCCTACTGACAAAGGGTCCATGTCGCGTTCAGCGCAAAATTGGTCAAATCGATTCCAGTACCCCTGGTACCTGGAATACGTGGAGTCTTTACGCCCCGCTAAGATGACACGAATCACTTGCGCACTAAGTCCCATAGCTAAGAGCCTGGCTTTGTAAGCATCCACACCGCTAATCGGGAGCCTCCTATCCAGGGGCCCTCCCGTAGCAGCCCTCCTGCTTGCGTGAGCGCGTCCGCCCACTCCGGGACGTCGAACCGCTCGCCTACTATCCAGGGCACTATTCGCGGAAACCACGGGGTGCTCGGTTCGTACAGGGCCACGAGAACTAACCGACCCCCTGTGCGCTCGAACTTGACCACCAGGTCTAGGAGGCACCTGCGCGGGGGGAATGCGTAAAGCATCTCCTCGGGCCATGGATCTAGTCCAAGCGCGTTGACCCCCAACGGCGCTAGGTCGGACGGGAGCATCGAGTACCAACGAGGGCACTTGTAATTGAGTTTCGATGCGAACAGATCCACTTGAGCTACCCCGAACCTCTCCCAGATCATAGCCACTATGGCTGGGTTGAGGCTCCAATTGTCTGCATGCGGGCCGCCTCTCGAGAGGATGTCCGCTGCTTCGTTGTCCTTCCCAGGAACATGAAGCGCCCTGATTGATAGCGCGTTGCTGTTGACCCAAATCCAAATTTGCATGGCCAACTCTCTGCAACGCTTGGACTTCATACCGCCTTGGCGGTTGATGTAAGCCTTGGCCGTCATGCTGTCTGTCATTATCAGTATGTGACGGCCTACGAGATCCTGAGCGAAATGCTGGATAGCCAGCCAAATCGTCTCTGTCTCGCGCGCGTTGATGTGGACCTTCTCCCCAGACGGCCACACTCCTCGCGCTGTTTTGTAGCCAAGGATGGCCCCCCAACCCGAGAGGGACGCATCCGTATAAATCGTTACCTCGGGTCCCCTGGGGCCCATAGGGACCCCAGACATGTCCACGCAGGCTCTGTTCCAGTGGTCTAGGTCCTGCGCTACCACGCGCGGGACCAGGATAAGATGGTTGTTGTACCGGCGTTCGTTGCCGTATTTCAAGAAGTGAACTGCGAACCACAATTGCAGTCTCCTCAAGAACAACAGACCTAAAGGAACAACTACAGAGCCGATGCCAGAAGGCCCAGCAGCCTCCTGATCATCCGATAAGTGACATATGTCCCCGGGACGAAATGTGCTAACGTGGTCCTGGTGGAATGCCATCTCTCTTGCGTAAGGGTTGCGCGCATGGATACCGTATCCAAACTCAGACCCAGATACGTTGCCTGGCACGAAGGCCATGGCGCGCTCTTCTTTATGTTGATAGTGAAACCCATGTACTCCATGAATTCCATCAACTCCTGAGTATGGAGTATTGCTTGTTCCGGCGACCGGGCCAACACCAACAGGTCGTCTAGGAACCATGCCAAGCGCATACCTTTGCGCATCAACACTCCGAGCGCTGCTTTCACACACCTTGTGAATGTCAGAGGAGAGAGGCGATATCCGAACGGGAGGCATGTGTGCTGGTAACACTGACCCCGGTAACAGAACCGAAGATACTTTCTGTGTCTTTCCGCAATCGGACAATGATAGAAAGCATCTTTTAGGTCGACCGAAGTTAGCCAATCGGACTGTGTCACCATTGACAGCAGAACCGGAGTGCGTAGCATTTTGAAACTGACCTTCTCTACATACTTGTTGAAGGGTTTCAAATCTAGGATTGGGTGCATGCCCCCATCCTTCTTCGGGACCAGAAAGTAATGGCTGTAAAACCCGTCTTCTCTTTCTAGGGGAGTAACCACCGTGATTGCCCCTTTCGAGAGTAACTCTGTGAGTTCGTTGTCTAGGATTTGTGCTTCGGCCACCGACCCCGGTTCCGTATGCACTATTCCCAAGTACGGGGGTACAATACCGTTCTCGAAAAGGATTTGGTGTCCGTGGGCTATCTGATCCAAAACAGAAGCCGACGGGACCAATTCCTTCCACCTGTGTAACATGCGTGACTGAGGTCTCGTTGCCTCCTGTACCTTGCTGTTCAGGTAGCGCGCGTAAGTTGCGCGTAAAGGGTCTGGGGAAGCCCCGCCCGCCATGTCCTGCATCCATGGGGGGGCTTCGTCCTTGTAAAGGAGACCCAGATGGGGGAATTGGCGTTTTGAACCTTTCCAAATTACCATTTGACCCATCAGAGAGACTAAACATTGTCGCATCATAGTCCCCTCCCAGGGGCTCATTTGCGCTCATGTCATTATTATCCAATATTTCCAGCAGGGATGTTATTACATTGTTATCATCATCTTTACCTAAAGATTCAGACAGACAATCAGACTTGCGTTTCAAACCTTTTAAAACGCAATCACCATCATCACCAACATAAAAACTTGTATTCACATTCACAACCTTTGGAATAGAACAAGTAGACTGTGCATCAGAAACCAAAATAAAAGGCGCAGTGTTTAGCCCTGCGCACGCTGTGTCCCCTGAACAAGCGTCTATATCGCCGGAGACGGCTCTGGAATCAGTCTGTTGGTGTGGGTCGTAACATCCTGCCGAAACACGTCACTTGGCAGCCCCCTTCTTGGAAGTGTCTGTGCTGTCCGGCTTGGCCGCCTTGGCCGCTGGATCTGTGGAAGACTGGGAGTTTGGACGTGAGCCCTGTCCACGCCCGCGCCCCACTTTACCACCTCTGTTTGGATAAGTCTCTCTCCATTTCTGCTTGCGCGCAGGCTTGTCCCCCTGCCCTGTGCCCACCGCGGGCTTAGGGGTAGGCGGGTTATTCATCATCGGGAGAAGCTCCTTGTGCAAGGTTTCGCGCTCGGCCTGGGCGGCCTTGTATTTGCTGATAATGTCCGGGGTCGTTCCAAACAGGCCCTGGTTCCCTGCGCAGGAGTGGGCCATCCACTCCTTGCAGAATTCCTCTTTTACCCCGGCTGTCTCTAGCCAGAGACGTCTGCGCGAAAGGGTGGAGGCAGCTGCGCTAGAACCGCACTCTAGAGCGATGGAATACAGCAGCGATCCCAGGGAGTCAGCTATGCGTTCCATTTCCAAGATGTACTCACAACCTGCTTCGCTGGCCACTACGTCACCGAACTCGGCCCCGTCGATACCCGCTGTAGCGATGGCGGCTTTGCTTTGCTCGACGTTTGATAGGCTGCAGAGCTTGCGCATGTACGCCGTTATCATCCCAGCCGTTGAGACGAGTCCAGCTGCGCGTGTACTGGCGTGCCATGCATCACACGCGTAACGATCCACCTGTTGGCCCCACTGCGAAGGGTGTTTGGGAGTATCGCGAGACCCCACCTTGGTGTTAGGGTTGAACGATAAAACGTCCCTCTCTGGTTGCGGAATTTTCCAGTCTTTGTAGTTGAGCTTCCTAACCTCGACTGCTAAGACGTCAACCCCCTTCTGACTGAACTTTGAGGACGATTTAAGTAGCGGATCCGCCTCCGCCCGCTTAAACGCTCGTTCGATGTGAGGATAAGGTGGTAGAGTGGAGTCCCTGACCCTCTCTGCCATTCGTGGAAAATCGGCTACCACCGGATCTTGAGGATTGCCCGGCTCGGTAACGATGTCGGCAGACTTGACCGCTCGCGCGAACAGATCGCGGAAACTGGCGAGGAATGTGTCGGACCCACGTCGCATGGCGTCGCCATCTTTGTTTGGTTGAGACGAACTTGGCTGGTCGTCTTCCACGCCCTGATCGTCTACTTCCTCAGGCAGTGAATCCTCGGGTTCCGCACCCGCCGAATAACATGCCACGGATTCACCAGGGAGAGATAGGATCTCATTGATCCAGTCCTCTCTAACTATCCCGGATGGTGGGATAGCCTCTGGCTCCGGAGGGATGCTAATGCTAGCCGCCGTCCCGTGACTGTAGCTAGGAAGCATCGGAGGGATGTTGCTAGCCTCCGCCCCATGGCTATAGCTAGGTAGCACCATGCTAGCCGCCTCGTTAGCAGGTGCGAAGGGATCTGCAAGTCCCCATCTTTGACGGTACAGGGCAGCCCACCTTTGGCGCCCCGATCCTCTGATGGTTTTACAGAAATTGCAGTCGATCTCATTACGGTCTACATCCCTCAAGTAGCCCGTGTAGTGAACATGCGGGATATGGGAGACACAGTCCGGATGGGGGTTCCATCGGAGCGTCGCCGGTTTAACACACCCGCACCAAGCGTAGAATCCGGCCACATCGACCGGATTAACGAACATCTTGGCGATAAAAGTTAAGATAACTATAAGTTAGTATCTAATATACCAGTATATCACTAGATTACTTGCGTATTTGCAGTTTTCCTCTTAGTCCCAGCGAGAGAGAAACAGCCATCGACCGATCTCATTTAGTTGGAGATGGAAAGAGGAATAGCGCTTCCGGTGGGCGTGCCAATACGGGGTCGGTGGGAGGACATATGACCACAGGGGGTCATATTGTCCGGGATTGGCACGGGGAATGCACCTCCATCGTTTTTCTTTTTTCCAGCGAGCTATTGTGGATGATGTCACAATGCAATAACCCTCTCAGCCATTTTGGAGTACGTGAAATGTAACCTCTTGTTCACTGGGGAAGCACACAGTGAATGCCTTTCGCATGTTAGCAGCATTGTCACTAATAATGTAGTACAATTTATCTTCGATATTGTATTCATCACATATTCACTCAAATTGGTCACAGATTCGTTCAGCTGTGTGTGAGCCTTTGAAACGGTTGCAGGCCAAGAGATTAGTCTTTAGCTGTATCCTCTCTGCCTCTTTCTCTATCCAGTGGACAGTGACACCAAGGAATCCCCTCTAGTCTAGTCAGTTAAGGCAAAATGGCTGCAAAAAGTCATTCACATTTGAGCCTATGTTTTTCTGTTAATTTAGAGTCCAATAAAGAAAAAAATGCAAGGAGCCCAAAATTTTAGGTGGGGGAAGTCTCTGAAATGGCCACGCCCACTTTTTAGGCCTGGAAATCAGTATCTCGGCTCCTGAATGTCGCAGAGAGCTGATCATGGACTCAAAAGAAGCAGAAGCACCACATTTATATAAGCATTATGAACAAACATATACCCCAAAACCTTTACTTTTTCAGATATTTTAAGAAAACTAATTTTTACTGGTCACGTTTCACGTATCAGCTCCTGAAGGTTGTAAAAAGCTATATTTGACATGAATCTCATTCGCTGCCTATGTTATAAAGCATGAAGCACAATACACACACGAATCATGAGTTTAGAAAATATCTTAGTTGTCTTCAGCTCCATGTCATGAGAATAGCAGTATCATACACAAGATATCTTAACCCAGGCCAGGTTGCAGTGGGTGGATCCGATCAGCCCCTTTATGCCATCAAGAAGATGATACAGTGGGCCATGGGGGAAGAGTTTTCTCATTCATACTTCGCGTTCATGGGTGGGCTGCACCTTGAGAAGGTTTCTCTTGTCTGTGTTGGGCAGTTGATAAAAGGAACTGGCCTTGATACCATCTTAACCTCAGCTAATCTGAATATCACAGGTCTGACAACTGCTGTCTGCGATGTGAATTCCATAAAGAAGGCTAGATACTGTATTCAACTCCTGGCTGTGGTGCTGGCCAAGAAGAGAGATGAAGCATTTCAGGCAAAACGTCTAGAGGACAACAGGTTGACTTGGAGTAACTGGGTGGCCAATGAAAACAGCCCCATGTTTCACTACTGGAACAATGTTGTTGACACAATCAAGAAGGTTCTTATCTTCATAAGATCCTTTCGAGAGGCAAACTTCATCATGATGATCAGTGCACTTGAGCAGCTCATTCCTCTTTTCTTTGCACTTGATCATACACACTATGCCAGATGGGCATCAGTGTTTCTTCAGGATCTCAAAGAGCTCAAATGGAGACACCCATACTTGTTCAAGGAATTTCTTTCAGGCTCTTTCACAGTAAACACCAGAGACAACCCATTCTCAAAGATTGCATGTGATCAAAAGCAGGAACATAACATAAAGGTCATCAAGTCTGACACTGGATATGTCGATATCATCAATCGGGAAGATCAAGAGTTCTTCAGGAAACTCGAACTTGCGCTACCCGAAATCCAGCGCTACCTAGATGAGGTCGAAGGTCAAGATCCATCACACGGGCACAAAGAAATGCTGGATTCCTTCAAGGAAACATTTTCAAGCCACACACTCAAGGTGTACCAGGGTATCCTTACCAACCCGTTCGATGAAGCTCAGTTCATGAGGTTGAACTCATCCATTCCCTTCCCAGATGTCATAAGTAAAGACTCCAGTTTTGTCTTTACAGTCGGCAAAACTCAGCATGACCAGTTTGTGCAGGAGCGAATTGTATTAAGTAAGAAGGATGTCAATGCAACCATCTCACGAAATGCCCTGAAACTCCCAA
Source organism: Lampris incognitus (assembly GCF_029633865.1). NCBI lineage: Eukaryota > Metazoa > Chordata > Actinopteri > Lampriformes > Lampridae > Lampris > Lampris incognitus. The sequence goes on from NC_079219.1 coordinate 40,102,386, forward strand.
GTTCATGTGCAAAAGTCCAACTCGCTAGCCCTGCAATCAAGCCACCCAAAGGAACCTTTGCAAAGCTGAAGGAGGCCTGCAGATCAAGAGAAGAAGAGACAAGGAAGTTATTTGGTGGTGAATTCACAGGTGAAACTAATTGATATAAAGTCAGTTATTCAAATATTTTAGATGTTACTTAAGTCTTACCAGATTTTTAATACAGTGATATTCATTGATTCAATTTCACATTCAAGTTAATTGATTTGACAGTAAGCCCAAGAGTTACACTTAGCTTAACTATTCATTTCAATTTCAGGTTTACCCGACGCCTTGTCAACAAAGGATGGAGATATTTATCATAGCCAAAAGTCTCAAATTCTTAAGGACATCGGTGTACAAGTTCAATCTACATCCTCAGAAGGACTTGTGATAGATTTGTCTGTGCAAGTACGAATCATGGCAAAGTCTCTCACCAAAGGCATGACATTCCAAGACTTTGTAATCAAAGTGTTGAACAGCATTGCCAGGATCGGTCATGAGAAGAAAGCCAATCGTATTGACATTGTGGCTGACCTCTACCAGAATATGAGTATCAAGACTGCGACTAGGAAGAACCGGGGATCAGCAGGTAGTTCACAGATGGCTTTCAGTGAGAATGACACCATGCCAGAATCTAAGCAATTCTTTGAAGCTTTTCTGTCTAATGTAGACAACAAAGTAGCCCTGAATCTAATGTTCGCCAGGATTGCTAAGGCACAAGCGTGGAACTGGGACAAGGAGTTCAGCATCACCTACGGCAGAAAGGTGCTTGCAAACTTCGGCGAAAGCTTCGAGATCCAGCTTTATGACAGCATAGATATGCTTGAGGAGGCTGACAACCGCATCGTTTGCCATGTGATGCACATGCTAAACAAGGGGATCAAGTCAGTTACAGTTAGAACAGTCGACTCCGATGTGGTAGTCATCCTACTAGGGTTCACTACACAGTTCCTATCAGTATGTAATGACTTCCAACTTATAGTTGACTTTGCAGTTCCTGGCAAACGCCAATTCTACTCAATCACAGAAGCACACAAGAAGCTTGGTGGAGATGTGGCCGATGCCATGCCTGTGTTCCATTCTTTTAGTGGCTGTGATTCTGTGAGCGCCTTCTTTGGCCACTCAAAGACTGCTCAATACAAAGCCTGGATAAACCACAGTAAGTCCACAGAACTCACTGCTGCTTTGAGAGGACTAAGTTGCTGCCCTAGTATCGAGACAGTTAAGGAAAGCATGGAAGTTATTGAGCCCTGGGTAATGAGCTGGTACAACAAGACTGGACTGTACAACTGTGTCAGTATAGATGAGCTCAGATTCCAGCTGTTCAAGCACTCAGTTAATGATGAGCTGAGAGACCTACCCCCAAGTCAGGATGCGCTTCTACAGCATCTGTTGAGAGCTACATTCCAGGCAGGATGGCTGTGGGGAAACAGCCTGCTACAACTCCCTTGTCCCCCTGTCATTGAATGGGGTTGGACTACCGAAGGAGAGGAACTCTTCGTCAAGTGGAGCACAGTTTCCACAAGAGATACATTGTCTCAAGTAACAGGGGTGTGTAGTTGCAGATCTAATAAGTGTACCTCATGTTCTTGTGCTGGCAGAGGGATGAAATGTCTCATTTATTGCAAGTGCTTCAGCAAGTGTTTGAATCCAGTCTGATGGGATGTGTGAGGTTAAAATAAAGATTTTTTTGGACCTCACATGGTTTGCTTTGTTTCTTTGGTGGTTACTGGGTTCCTCCTCTTATAACAAAGAGTCAACTTGAATACTAGCACTCCATGAGTAGATGTAACACTTTTACTCAAACAAACTGTATAGCCTTCTTGCACAGATTTGGCTAAAGTTGATTGCATGCTGCTGATCAATTCAATGGAAAAAAGAACATGTTCATGAATAGCTCAAAACGTGAAGGTTTTAGGGCATACAGTATATTTGTTCAGAGCACTAATATAAATAGTTATTTCCACATCTTTTGAGCCCAATATCAACTCGGGGCAACCTCCGAGAGCTGAGCCTGAGATATAGTGCCAGGGCTAAAAAGTGGGCGTGGCCATGTGTGACCAGTGAAAATTAGTTTTTTGTAAATACCTGAAAAAGTAAAGGTTTTGGGGTATATGTTTGTTCATAATGCTTATATAAATGTGGTGCTTCTGCTTCTTTTGAGCCCATGATCAGCTCTCTGCGACATTCAGGAGCCGAGATACTGATTTCCAGGCCTAAAAAGTGGGCGTGGCCATTTCAGAGACTTCCCCCACCTAAAATTTTGGGCTCCTTGCATTTTTTTCTTTATTGGACCCTAAATTAACAGAAAAACATTGGCTCAAATGTGAATGACTTTTTGCAGCCTTGACCCCATATTTGCCCTTAACTGACCAGACTACTCATCTTTCGGTCAGACCAAATGTCCACAGTGACTGAAACACGGTCACATGGTCGGTGTTGGTCAATTGAGTTTTTAATTTTGAACGTCTCCTCAGCGAGGCTCTCTGTTTTTGATGTCAACATTCTGCGACACACTGGGCTGTACTTACTGTCAAGTACCGTCAGAAAGTGTCGAAAACTCTTGTTTTCCACAATAGACAGGGGAAAGTTGCAATCAATAATCAAGTCGGACAGTATTGCATTGATGATAGCTTTATGCTGTGGATGACTGATGCTGTAATGCCCTACACGACTGTCCAGGAATTGTGAGACTGAAGGCTGTTGTGGTTCATTTATGATGCTTTTGTTCATCTGGTATTCTTCAAATCTGTAACAGGTAAGCATATGAAACAGATGTCAGAAAATCCCTTATAGCCACACATGAATTGTATTTGAAACTACTCTTTACTCATATATCAATCGCAACATTGTGTTAATATTCATTTTGTGTTAATATTAATTGTATACTGTATTAGTGTGTGTGTTGTAACATTACATTAATAAAATCAATTTCATTGTCATTGTACGCTATATTAATAATATTTTCACTGCTTTACCTTGTCATCAAACAGCCCTTTCCGTCAGGAAACTGAAGTTTTATGCTTGTTAATTCACTCTCTGCAGCACACCAGATTTCATTGACAAAAACAGCAATTTTACCTCGCATCACACAGAAATTGCTGGTCTGCTGCTACCTCAATCATTAAGTTTATTTGTGCTATTTTATGTCTTCGGTGATAGTTCAGCTTAGTTATGATTTACCGAAATGACATAAACGACCTCAATGAGGCAGCAGTAAACAAGCAACTCCCGTGTGCTGCAAAGTAAAATGGCTGTTTTTGTCAGTGGAATCTGGTGTGCTGGAGAGAGTAAGATATACTTCGCTTTCCTGTCGGGGGGGAAAACTCGTCTGGCAGCAAGCTAACATGGTAACGTACACATATTCTTAACATAGAGTACATTTAAACTGACCTTGACTTGATTAGGTTTGCTTATGTTTTACTGCTGACAGCAGTCTACTGTGTGTGTGTGTGTGTGTGTGTGTGTGTGTGTCTGTGTGTGTGTGTGTGTGTGTGTGTGTGTGTGTGATACACTGACTAAGCAGCTTATACAATCCCGCTTCAAACATCCCAAACTATCCTTTTACAATATAAGTATGAGTAAGGGAATGAACCCGCAGTGGATGCAGATTACCGTGTTTGCAAGGTGACGTTAACAGTGAGGTTACACTCTCATTGATTTAACTATGCAGCTAGCAATTACGTTACTTAGCCGATAAGCTAGTGTTAGCTTTCATTCAAAATTTACCGTTCTTTGTGCAACTTCAAATGTCGAGCCAAGTTCCAAGTTGTGGCGTCTCCGTCCCTAATCTTCGACCCGCATGTTTTACATACTGCAATTCGTTTTTTGTTGACCACCTCGTAATTTTTATACCCAAACGAAACGATCTTTGGTATCATTTTGCTAACTGGCGCCTTGTTAGCTGTTATTCTTCATTGGTTGTCCTGTAATTTGATTGGTTGGATGCTGTCGGCTCAAAACAACGTGGATCTAATTTGATTGGATGTCGTGCCGACAGCGCGCTTGCTGACACACACACACACACACACACACACACACACACACACACACACACACACACACACACACACACACACACACGTGTATGTACAAAGAGAGATAGAGCGGTCCATGTCAACATACTTTTTAATCTTTGGGTTTGGGGGAAGTAGCAAGTCTTTTCAAGTCAAAAGCGTCAAGTCCAAGTGAAGACACGAGTTACTGATGTTAAAGTCCAAGTCGAGTTGCAAGTCTCTTTACATTTTGTCAAGTCGAGTCTAAAGTCCTCAAATTCATGACTCGAGTCTGACTCGAGTCCAAGTCATGTGACTCGAGTCCACACCTCTGGAAGAAACACACACACACACACACACACACACACACACACACACTGGACAATGTCAGACACAAACAATACAGTATAATAGAGGCGCAATACAGCATGTCACTAGAGACCAGGGGCGCCGTCAGCCTAGCCGAGGCCTGGGACGAGATGATCTCGCGAGCCCCCCCCCTCCCCCCCTTGTACTATAAATCATCTCATGTAGGCTACATATCACTTGTTTCAAGGTAAGATCACAGTATTCACAAAGAAACCATGTGGGCTATAACTTGTCTAAAGAACAGTAGGCTATTCGCAGATATTTATCATTGTCTCAGTATTCACAGATAAATCATCATTGTCTCAGTATTCGTAGATAAATCATGTAGGCTATATCAGGGATCCAGGCAACTCAAAGGACGGAGTCAGGAGTAAAATTAAAAAGGCTTTAATAAATCTTGGCAGTTTACATTGGTGAAGAAAGTTGCTGTTTACAATTCATCAGGTATTCATCGCCTTCTCTAAATGCATATCATTGTAAATGTTTTGTCAATAGGCCTAAAAACCTGTCAGTTCCAATATTTAAACAAATAAAAAGCGCCACACTTTCCGGGTTGCAAAGTCATTGATGAGGTCAAAGAAGCATTGTGTTAAGCTGTTATACAGCTCTACTATGCTAACTGGATGTTAAAATTTAAAACTATGTCTATCAATGAAGTAGCCTAGCTAGCCGTTGCCCATAGCTAATGTAGCTAGCTAGCTAACAACCAGTAAGCTAACGTTAGCTAAAATTAGCTAACGTTAGCTCTGCTGTTTGCCAGATGTAACGTTAGCCTGCCTAGATAAAACTCACTTTTCTCTTTAGCTTTTTCCAAATACATTGCCATAGAGCCCCTTAACTCTTTTTCATCATTTTTCCTTTGTCGTTTTACTTTTCTCTTTTTAGGACCTGATGGTTGTTACATAGTATTAGCCATTTTGGAAAATGAGCATGAGGCAGTGAGTGGCGTTTACGTTGTTGACAGTCGGACCAAACCATGGCGTGGGGGAGGGGGGGCGTGAATCTGCTCTGACCTCTATGTCAAGGAAAATAAGCAATAATAGAATAATACGCTTTTTTGTTACTGAGAAATACTTTGTTAAATCTTCACGGATATTTATTTTTGACAAATATTCCAGCAGATTATTTTAAGGTTAGGGGTCAGTATGATGCCCCCCCCCGATCTGATAACTGTCCCCTTTGTCCCCCCCTGTCGGCGCCCCTGCTAGAGACAGTAAGTCTTAGCTGAAGAGGCTGTACACAGCCAGTCTCAGGTATGTCCTGATGCTTCCAGTTCACTAGAATGTGCTGTTGCAACCCAACCAGACTCTGATAAGGTGACCTTTTCTGTCCTACCTCTGTGTTTCCCACTCCCCACTCCCCCCACCCTACACCCCCCACACTCTTCACCATATTCCTGGCAACCCAGGGCTGATCTGCTTATTAGAGGACCTCTTTACCTCTCAGACACCTGCCACCATTCAGAGGCAAACAACACAAAACAGCAGCAGCAGCTTCCACACCTCCATCAGCCTACCTACTTGGCAACTTGGCATAAAGTCCTACACTCAAACTCAGAAACGCACACGCACACGCACACGCACACACACACGTCAGTAAAATCATTAACCAGAAGATTGGAGCAGGAGTGTGTGTGTGTGTCTGTGTGTGTTTCTGTGTGCGTGTGTGAGTATGTTAATTCCTTTGTGCGTGATGAGGGCAAAGCAGACAGCTCCATTTGGTTAGATATTATAAATGCAACACCCACTTCACAGACAGATGGTTGGAGTGAGACACTGAAGGGGGGTTGGGGTGGGGTGGGGTGAGGTGGGGTGGGGTGGGGGTTATAGAAGATGGGCTGAAGAAGAAGCAGGGTTTATATTAGCAGTATTTACAATGGTGAACTAACGGCTTAGTTATTCAGGGCCACTCCTCTGCCAGCAGGAACTGCTTGACTGTTTAAAGCTGACCCCTAAAGTGGAAGTTAATGTTGTAGGGTTTTAAACGATAGCTTGGCATCACACAGACCACAAAGATAGCCTGCAAATAGTTCTGTGAAAGATGTTTTGTGCGCACTACGCTAATGCCACCAACTGCTTTTGTGAAAACAGCTACGTCGGAAAAAACCCCCCCAAAAAACCAAAAAAAAACAGGTTGAATCCAACAGCATCACATATTAAAGCCCCCCCCCCAGACACATCAGTTAAAAAGACTTGTTTTTGACCCTCACGTCATCCCCACTCTATTTCAAATATTTTACAGGAGTTTTTATGACCCATCCTCATTCCATAGACTATAATAGAACTTAACGTTCTGCCAAGTCTACATCGTACAGCGTACCTGCTGAGGTCAGTCTTCCATTCACCATAACAACGCAGCTCAAGGTGCTCTTGGTCGTCCATATGTGAGAAGATATGAACCCGGGTACCGCACGCTGCTTCATCAGCCCACCTCAGCCTTGTGAAACTATAGCGCACCAAACAGAATACCAATAGCCATTCATTTACATAACTTCCATCACAGGCCGAGGGTAATTGGTGGCAGAATTTTAAAAAGCTTCTAAATTCTTTTGTTGGGACACAAAAAAGGCAGGTCACATAGTCTTTAATTTCAACCTTCTTCATCTAAGGTCGATGTACGACATGAAATGCAACCACATCCTGTTTCATCTCACTGCACAGGGAAAATTATGTGCAATGAAGATAGAAAGAAATAAAATGAGCGCTGGGTAGGGAGATGGAGAGACAAAGTCAGAGACAAAAATAAAATGAGACAAAGTGGTTCAAGGGAAGCAACCAAGTCACATTAGATCCCGTTAAATTCATTTTCGTTTGACCACACATTGTGTCCTCGTGCCCCGGAGCACAGAGAGTACCCATTCTGAACATCAAATCAGTACCTATGAGCCTGGACCAGGGCTAGGTCCCCTACGCATGGCCAGCAGGGCTCTCATTACTACAACAGGGCTCTCTCTCTATTACAGAGCATAACCCCTGGCATACTGTCACAACAATCTGTTCAGCAGTGCCATAAATCAACTCCAAGTACGCCCCCATTATCAGCTCATGTGAATGAAAAAAGACAAGGCTCGGAATTCAAAGGCCGTTGTGTAATGATTTACGCTGAATTCACTGCAGATGGGAATCATAGTCAAGTTCTGGGGGAGGGTCTTATTTTATCACACCATTGGTTTGTGCTCATAGACAGTTCACATAGTATGCATCATTCACTGTTACTACCTTGGCCCGCCACTTCAACCCCTCACTCTCATTGGCCTGGCCTAGTTTGACTGTGGGGACACCACTGTGAACATCCCCAGTGCTTTGCCCCTCTCTTCTCAACTGTGCTCGAGCTCAGGGTTAGGGAAATAGGTCAAGCAGTTCATCAGTCTGTCTCAAATTGAAGTGATCCATGTCACTGAAGTACTCCAAGGCTAAGTACAACTACAGGCCCTTTAAGGGGATATTTAGAGAAGAACCCTGATACAGGGACAAACATGGAAATGTTTTATCTATCTATCTGTTAGGCTATCTGTCCATCCATCCATCCATCCATCTTAGCTATCTAGCTATGTGCTGATGTGTATGATTTTATGTATGTCTGTATATGTACATGTTTATCTTATTGTGGGGTACACATTCCCATTAATAAATTGTAATTAATACCATGTCCTCCTCCCTGTTATTACATACTCTCCTCTCATCTCTTCTGGGTCACACCCTGAAAAGACAAAATCAGAAAACAATGTCCTTTCATATTAGCCCATACAGCCATGACCAACTCAAGTCAAGTCAATTTTATTTTATATAGCCCAAATAACAAATTACAAATTTGCCTCAGGGGGATTTACAGCAACACAACATCATGTCCTTAGACCCTCACATCAGATAAGGAACAACTCCCTAAAAAACCCTTTAACTGGAAGAAAAAGATAGGAAGAAACCTCAGGGTGAGCAACAGTGGAGGGATCTCTCTCCCAAGATGGACAACGTGAAATGGATGTTGTGTTTACACAATTTACACAATGCAGCGCTGAAAGAGGATAAAAGAATTATAATGGGATTATAAAATATATGAAGAACATGATGAGGAGGATGCCAAGCAGTGTCCAGACAACACCAGAACAGACCAGAACCTGAAGCATGCAACCACCATCACCATGAATATTGTGAAAATACGGGAGTCGATATGCCACCACCCAGTCCCCCCCACCCCATAGCTCCGTATCGTGGTCCGCCAGGTGGAGTTGTAACTGCGGCAGATGAAGTGTAGTGTCCGATATATGCTCCCTAATCCAGGTTTCGGTGAGACACAGGGTGGCCGATCTGGAAAAATCCCGAGTTTTTTTTCCGTTTAGGAGCAGCAATTTGTCCATCTTGTTGGCCAGAGAGCGGACATTTGCCAGGTGGGTTGATGCAAAGCGCAGCTCTAAATCCCAGCTGTCGCAGTTTAACAGCGCTCCGGCTCGCTTCCCCCTTCGCCGTCTTCGTCATAGTCCGCACAGGGCTGTACCAATCAAGATCTCGGCAAGACTTTAGTTAAAAATTTCAATTAAAGTCGATAAAAAAAGTTTGTCCAGTTTGTCGATTGTACAGCTGGATACTTAAAAGTTCTTCCCTGCTGTATGCTATCAGTGAGTGGGCGCTGGAAACTAAACAAATCCAAACAGAACAAGTACAAGACAGCACAGAACCGAGGCCACCGTCTGCGGCACCATCTTGACGAATAAGTGAACTAAGCACAGAAAATACCGAAATCAGTGGGGCAAGTGAAAAGGTTAGGCCAGAATATAGAGGAGAAGAGACGGAGTAAGAGAATAAACAGCAGTTATCCATCTCATAAAGCCGAATCTCACGAAGGCGGAAACAGCTGGCAGTGACGACCTCAGCCTACATTGACCTGCCTCATACGCCCATTTCACACCGCGGCCATCTTGGATAAAAAAAACCCCAAGTGGTGGGAACTTAGCCACGCCCCCTTCTTACTTCATTGAAAACACTGCACAAGACGTTTCTTGGGCTGACAAAACTGAAACCCGGAACTCTACAGACCATTTTCCCATGGTCAAATCAACCTACGCCGAGGAGGTAGCTGAGTTTACTAACTTTACTAGCAGACAGACATCACGGTAGATCATGCAGAGCTATAATAACGTTAGCTGGATGTTGTCATGAAAATGATTTTAGGATGCTGATGAAATTAAACATAATACCTGCCATTAATAGCTTGTATTTTTAGGGTTCCTGTTCGTGGTGGTCAACCTGCTGGGGAGGTGACACCCGAGTCAGCAGATGAGTGAGTAACGTTTACAGTTGTGCACTCATGTTTACAACTAAATTCCACATTAAGATGCCATACGGCTAAATGTTTACTCCTCCTGCTATTATTGCAACAGACATTATGTACATGTAGGCCTACTGTATGCATTGAGCTGCAGGGGTTGCATGTACATTTAACGTTACTGTATGCATTGAGCTGCCGAGGTTGCACCATGTACAGCCAGTTGAAAAATATTGGGGTGACCAGTTTCACTGTGACTAAAACATTAGAAGGGAGACAGAAGTTTGACGTTGAAAAATGTTTGCTCCTGTTTGTAGTCGCATTGGTGACTTAATAGCGGAAGAAGATGAAGAGGAACATGAAGAGGAACATGAGGGAGATAGGTGAGTTGTTACTGTCAGTACAATAAAATTTTTCAAACATGTAGATTACTGCATTGTATAATATGTATGTATGTATATATATATATATATACACTACCGTTCAAAAGTTTGGGATCACCCAAACAATTTCGTGTTTTCCATGAAAAGTCACACTTATTCACCACCATATGTTGTGAAATGAATAGAAAATAGAGTCAAGACATTGACAAGGTTAGAAATAATGATTTGTATTTGAAATAAGATTTTTCTTACATCAAACGTTGCTTTCGTCAAAGAATCCTCCATTTGCAGCAATTACAGCATTGCAGACCTTTGGCATTCTAGCTGTTAATTTGTTGAGGTAATCTGGAGAAATTGCACCCCACGCTTCCAGAAGCAGCTCCCACAAGTTGGATTGGTTGGATGGGCACTTCTTTGAGCAGATTGAGTTTCTGGAGCATCACATTTGTGGGGTCAATTAAACGCTCAAAATGGCCAGAAAAAGAGAACTTTCATCTGAAACTCGACAGTCTATTCTTGTTCTTAGAAATGAAGGCTATTCCATGCGAGAAATTGCTAAGAAATTGAAGATTTCCTACACCGGTGTGTACTACTCCCTTCAGAGGACAGCACAAACAGGCTCTAACAGGTACTATTTAATGAAGATGCCAGTTGGGGACCTGTGAGGCGTCTGTTTCTCAAACTAGAGACTCTAATGTACTTATCTTCTTGCTCAGTTGTGCAACGCGGCCTCCCACTTCTTTTTCTACTCTGGTTAGAGCCTGTTTGTGCTGTCCTCTGAAGGGAGTAGTACACACCGGTGTAGGAAATCTTCAATTTCTTAGCAATTTCTCGCATGGAATAGCCTTCATTTCTAAGAACAAGAATAGACTGTCGAGTTTCAGATGAAAGTTCTCTTTTTCTGGCCATTTTGAGCATTTAATTGACCCCACAAATGTGATGCTCCAGAAACTCAATCTGCTCAAAGAAGTGCCCATCCAACCAATCCAACTTGTGGGAGCTGCTTCTGGAAGCGTGGGGTGCAATTTCTCCAGATTACCTCAACAAATTAACAGCTAGAATGCCAAAGGTCTGCAATGCTGTAATTGCTGCAAATGGAGGATTCTTTGACGAAAGCAAAGTTTGATGTAAAAAAAATCTTATTTCAAATACAAATCATTATTTCTAACCTTGTCAATGTCTTGACTCTATTTTCTATTCATTTCACAACATATGGTGGTGAATAAGTGTGACTTTTCATGGAAAACACAAAATTGTTTGGGTGATCCCAAACTTTTGAACGGTAGTGTATATATATATATATATATACATACATTCACTAATCTTTCAATAGTGGATAGCTCAGTTCTGACACATCATCTTGATAACAGGAAAATGTGTGGATTTATATTGCTTCCCACATGTATGACATATCCTCATGTGTCCAGTGAGGTTTGGGCAACTCTACCTGATCATGACTACGATGTGAAGCCCCTTTCTGTGGAAGACCAGCTTGACACAGTAAAGAAACGCATCGCTTTCCTGGAGGACGAAAATAAAAGCAGAAAAGTGAGCGTTTTGGTGTAGAACGCTTCCAGTGTGCGCCCAATCTGATCAGGTTTTACACTGGTTTTAAGGATTACCACACCCTCAAAGCACTCTTCCTAGCTTTACAGCCTACTGCAGAGTCAATGGTGCGATGGACTCAAATGCAAAGGAACAGCCATAACCTAGAACACATTTCTGTGTCTGGCTTCCATGCAGAGCATTTATCGCTGATTGATCAGTTTTTCCTGTTCTTGTGCCGTGTGAGACAGGCCTTTTTTGCTCTGGATTTATCTGTACGATTCAATGTGTCGCCGGCCACAGTCAGCAGGAACTGTACGACGTGGGCCAACTATTTGCTCTTTATGTTAGGGACCCTCCCAATATGGCCTAGTAGAGCAGCAGTAGACGAGCTAATGCCACCAGTATTCAGGGAATTCTACCCAAACACAAGAGTGATGCTAGACTGCACAGAGATCCGCATCGAGACAGCTAGTTCGAAGGTTTTGAAAACCATGACATACTCCCATTATAAAAGTAACACTACACTGAAATCCCTAATTGGGATCACTCCCTCAGGGTCAGTTAGCCTGGTAAGTAATCTATACACAGGATGTACTTCTGATAAGGAGATAACTAAGAGGTCAGGTGTTCTGGACCTCTTAGAGTCAGGTGATGAGGTCATGGCCGATAAGGGCTTCCTTATCAAAGACCTGCTCGATGAAATACATGTAAAACTTGTCATCCCTGCATTTTTAGGCCCAAGTGGACAGTTTAGCTGTGATGAGCTCACAGACACACAGAGTATTGCTGGTTTGAGAATACACGTCGAATGGTCAATAAGACGCATAAAGGAGTACCACATTTTTGATGGAGTCATACCCCTTTCACTAAGTGGAACAGTCAACCAACTGTGGACTGTGTGTGCGCTCCTAACAAATTTTCAGGGACCATTGTTTTAAACCTTTGTTAAATTCAGCTGACAAGAAAATAGTGCACACAAACCTTAGATGGATTGAAACATATTTAACTTCATTTCAGTACAGTCCCATTTTTCAGCCCACACCTTGAGATGAGCAATCACTATCTTAGTTTAGTAAACAATTGATGATTTGAGTTGGTAGCGAGTTCCAGTTTATTGCTACAACAGAATGACAGTTGACCGAACATATTTTAGTTTAAAATGAACCAACAGTTTTGTTAAAGTTAAAGGACAAAGAATGAAAATATTGTAGATGGGAAAATATAATGTATAAATATTGAATGTACAGTATAAAAATGAAATGTATCTTATTTTTTATTTTATTGTGATTAAACAGCTTCTTTGAATACAGCCCTGTGTGTGTGTCTCTCCTTACTGGCACAGGAGAGGCAGAAAGAACTCGAAAAAGAAAAGATCCAGCTTAGTTTTCATATTGTGGTAAATGATGGTAGGTGCTCGAGGTTGGTAGTCCAAACCATGTTTGCTGCTGGCCCCGGCTGCATTGATTTCCGATTGAGTAAGAAGGGGGCGTGGCTAATTTCCCACCACTTGGTTTTTTTAAAATCCAAGATGGCCGCGGCGTGAAATGGGCGTATTGGTCACCATCGTGGAGCACCATTGGTCCACAGCCAAACAGGTGTCAGTCTGGCATATAGGTGCTAACTTCTCGGTTGGGCAGAACCTATCCATCTGTTGCAAATTGATGAGCCATGAGGACCTTGTACGGCCCTGGTATAAATCCCCGTTAGACTCTGTTGCAACCTATTTGACTTTGCTATTGACTCCTTATTGGGCACTGGCACCAATACAATATCAATCTAATCCACGGTTATGAGGACAAATATATACTGCATGCACCTTTTTGTTTTACTTTTATTTAACCAGGGGAGAAACTCGTTGAGATTAAAAATCTATTTTACGAGAGAGCCCTGGATACCTAAATGTAAACCCAGAGCCATGTACAATTAAGACATCTGCGTTCTTGGTATAGCCTGGCTCCCTGTGTCAGTTTTAGTTTCAGAAGATGCTCAACTGTGCAGCAGGTTCCCAAAGTAAACTAATTTGTTTCAGCTGCTATCTATCGTCTCAGCAGAATTGGTAATATCCATACCATGGCCAAAACACTTACAATAACTTGTATTGATGTCAGTAATGAATAACAGAGTCCACAAAAAAAAGTGACAATTTTTTTTCTTTCATTTGGCATGGGTAATTTTTCATATAGACAAAGATGCATGAACAAAGAGACTTTAGCTACATTAGCTTTGAGAGAGCTTCAGCTGCTCTCTTTTGTCATTCAGTAAAAAGACAATGATGCATGCCAGTAATTTTTCACTCCTCCTATCTACACCATGCTAGAAATGTGAGTCAACCTATACAACAGGAAAGATGAATAAACATTTGCACTAAACCTTTTCTCAAGAAGAACATAAATAATAATAAGGAATACTTTTTGTAAACACACACAATAATCAATTAAGGAAGTCAAGACACAGATAAATGAGGAAATGTTCTGGAGACATTGAAAAGCCACCTTTGTTACTGGGTCTCTGGAATGTCAAACACTGACATTCAGAGGTCATCTGCCAGTTATCAGCAGATTTGACTTGAGACTGACAAGCTACATGAACTTGTGTCCATAACATCAAGACGCTCGCTATATCATTACGGGATGTGAAAGACCTGCCCTGCGTGTATGTCAGAACAGAATGTCAATCAAGAATATGAGCTTGTTGATGGCATTGGCTGCTCTCTTTTATGCCAAATACCCTGCCAAGTTTGTGAGATTCACTGTTAAACCCAAATGATTTTCAATTTCAAATGCAATAAAAGTTTAAAGGCACAACTGTTGTACTGTTTATTTAAGCACATGCATTTTATGTATTTCCAATGAAAATAGACAACCTTGCATAAAACTTGAACGTTTCCATGTAAAACGTGACTGTGTCCTGACATATCCAGAGAGCACCGTTAATGCTGTGTTATGGTGAAAATGGGTGGAAAGTTATCCATCGTTCATTTCTGAAAATGGTACCATCCACATTGAAATGCAGAAACAGCAGACTAACACTAGAGTCTATTCTACTGGCCATGTGCATGCAATTTGAACCACCAGCTTTATGCTGATAACGTGAAAATCATACATCAGCATTTTCAAAAAGCTCAGCATTTTCAAATTGATCCATTTTGAGAGCAAAACGTATGTCTTTGGTGGTGAAAAAACATCAGCTTAGTGTGTAGATGGGAGGCCAGAATAGGGAGAAAAAGATTATTATTTTTTTATTTTTTGTGTGTGTGTTAGTGTGGATGTACTCTAAGACTTGGGAGAGGGAGAAAGGTGGGAAGCAGAGATGATGGGACAAGGGAAGGTTGTAGGTTTAACTTAATTGTTGTACTATCCCTGTGGTACTGAGTCTGTGCGGATTTCTCTGAGAGAGCTGCTTCACTTACTTAAACCCTATTCTTAAGCTCTATTCAGGAGCTATTAACCTGCCTCCACCTTTTTAGCCACCATCCCACCCCACCCAATCTAACTGCCAAGCTGCTCTCTCCTGGGTGTGCAGGCCTTCTCTATGGGGAGTTACTGAGTTTAAACATGATGCAAATGCTATCACCTTCTTCCAGCTGGTGACATTCTCAGGATGGGGATAATGGTGGGGTCATGACAGGCCAGCCAACAATGGACCCATTATAAAGTTGAGAACTCATGTGCAAATCATGAGTACAGCACTTCTTCTGCGGCTGTAAACAGTCTGAATCAAATGCTTTCTCAGAGGTTTTTTTTTGTCACACGGGGCAAATGCAATAGCATGTCCAGTGTCTACTGCAGGGGTTCCCAACCTTTATTGGCTCATGGCCCCACTTTGAAGTCACAAAACTACTGACCCCAGACATTCTAAAATTACACTAGAATTAATTTGTTGCAATAAAATGTTTATTTTAAACCACATTTAGGCTCCACCCATGACAGTTCTATATATTTACTATGTATTTTATGTATTATGATTGGTGTCTCTTTTTTATGATAAATTTTTTCATTAGTCATCTACTTTTTCCCCAACACAAGTCAATACAAACACAAAACAAAAACAATGGAAAAAAACATACAAAAATTACATATACATACATACATACATACATACATACATACATACATACATACATACATACATTGGGAGGTGGCGAGTATTGGGCCAGATGTCCTACTTGCCAAAAGGAATGCAAAGCAATGTGGTGGCCTCTCGTTTACTGGTGTTGTGATCGCCGCGGGTCTATCAGGACCTTAGCATATGGCCGCTCCTATGCAAATTGTCCGCAGCAGCACCTTCTCGTGGTACATCCTGTTTTTACAAACTCTGCAGCGGGGGCGACAGGATTCCTGGTGGTATAACCAGGTGGATCGAGTGGACTCGTTAGCCTTGGTTGGCAGCCAGTCTAGCAGAAGGACAACTCTGATTTCAAACCTGGGTAGATGAAGCTCGTTAGCCTGTTGGGCAGTTAAGAGAAGGAAAACTCTGATTTAAAACCTCTGTTTCCTTGTGGGTATACTCGTACACGGGAAAGGCGTCGGGAAGAAACCCTCAGGAAAAAATCTGCACCCGTCTCCATTGTCAGTCGTCTCACTAGTCTTGCCACTGGTAGTAGGTGGTGTCTGACAAGAGAGTGGAGTTGATGATGTGCAACTCTTCCTCACTTTAATCATTGCACAAGTCATCAGCCATCTATCACAGGATGACTAGATGGTCCTCGTCGCTGCGACGGACGAATAACACAAAACACATACATACATACTGAGACTGCTCAGATTCCCCCACCCACAGGACCCATGATTGGTGTAGCTCACCTATTTAATGGGACAGTTGTGCTTGTACATCTCGCTGCAGCCTTTCAAAGTTTGGTGGTGTAGTAGACAGAGCGCATCTCATCTCTGCAGTTACATCCAGTCGCAAACGGTACTTTGACTTCATGCACACAAGAGCACTAAATTTGGCTTCACACAAATATGTGCTTCCAAAAGCAACCAACAGTTTTAAAGCACACTGTGAGATCTCTGGGTACTCTTCTCTTCTTACTAACCAGAATTCCTCTACCGCCACTCGTGAATGCAGTCCCTGTTGCATTCTATTACATGTCAGTTCACTCAGCTGTTCAATAGCGGTGGCATGTAGGTCCACTGAGCCTGCATCACAGTGGAGTCGGTCCCTAACCCAGTTAAACTTTGACAGATCCAAGTCTGGAGAGTAAGTGGGAAAAGTGCTCTTCTAGATGTTTCAGGTGCTCGCAAATCATCTTTGTGGAGCACTGGTCATCAACGCTGTTGTCTGTTAGAAACTTACTCGGCTGGGGGAAAGGAGTGAAGTTTGCTTTTGAAAGGCTTTCTCTCCAGAACGTGTTTCCCCCTGAATCAATCAACACAGTCACTCATCTGCATGATATTCTTGTTTTCCCCCTGCATGCTTATGTTCAGTTCATTACATTTTCCAAATATGTCCGTTACATATACAAGGAGGCACATTCTTTGCTGGTCACACAGAAAGTTGACATTTTTTTTTCTCATCCATGAAAAACACCAACAGCTCATTTCCCAACTTGAAAAATCGCTCCAGCACCCTACCTCTCAACAACCACCATGCTTACGTGTGAAAGAGCAAATTGTCATGTTCAGAGCCCATATCGCCGCATAGTTTTGAAAATAGACGTGCATGCGGTGGATGTGGTTTGATGTAGTTGACCATGGCCACAACCTGCTGTTAAACCAGTAATGGTTTAACGAAAACTATTTACCTCACATCTGGCCATTTAGCTGAAGAAATCAATAATGGCGAATAAACTTAATGGTGGATACATTTAAGAAATGCTTTCAGACTCATAAGAGAAAACTATACAGATATCTTTAGATGTTTTTCAGTAAGGCAGCAAAGTCTGGATGCGTAATGCTTAACAAAAGGTATCCAACCTTAAATGGGTTAACAAAATACTCCAAGGCTAGCTTATCTCTTACCTCAAAGTTCTGTTCTTACATCACAGGCTAACCTTCTCTCAGTGAAGGTGTTGTGGGTGTGGGTGTGTCTTTCTCTGGCTCTTTTTTGGTCTCTTTAGTCTTTAGCTCAGCAGAGGCAATGTTCATTTACTCTCTCTCTCTGCCTTTCTCCAAATATCCATCATATCAGTATTTTCCCTACAAAAAGACAACTTTGTGGATTGTAGCAGGAAGTTTTCCAAGCTCCTCAACATCCTAGCAATAATTGTATCTCAAGAGGAGAAACTTCTTAAACCTTTGATCTGATAGCCTGTTCCTCTTTGGAGAGAGAATCAGGTTTCCCTGGCTAAAGAGTCTTTCTACTGGGGCACTGGAGGGCGTGGCTACATTATGTTTAAGAGATATGTTCTTTATCATTGGAAATTGATTCAGAGTGTCTATCCCTGTCGCTCCTGATTTGAGGTAATCGGCTACTTCAGTTTCAGCAGTGGAATAGATGTCTTCATCCTCTTCAAAGGAAAAGAACTCCTCTTTGGTAGAACATGTGCTGTGGTGCTGTGTTGGATTGGTTTTACCTGGTTGCTGCTCTTGCTCCAGGACATGGTTTTGGCACTCTGCTACCAGGCTTGCCTTTGCCTGGTCTTTCGCTCCTGGTCACACAACCAATGGAGCCTGAACTTCAGTAGTGTCACAGCAGCGAGTACAGCATCTTCACTTTCAAGAACATGTGCAAATTTTGTTTTCATTGCCTGAAATGAAACATATATAACACAAGCATTATATATTATGAGCATAGTTTAAAAAAATATTGCATTATAGATTGCATAGTTTCATAATGTATTTTAATTCAATGCAAAAAAATGTGTAGGCCTAGCCTATATGTTGTATTTATTACAGCTAAAAGGCTTTGCAGGTTGATTGTCATTAAGGTGTCTCATACAGCATACACCTGTAGGCTATATATCAATCACACATAGCCTATACACCCATATGAGTGACATAAATAAAACGCAATTGGGTGATTGATAGATTAATAATAATAAAAAAAATCAATCAATTTTTTTTTAATTTAACCTTTATTTAACCAGGAGGATCCCGTTGAAATTAATGATACATGCAAAAGAAAATAACAGCTCTTAACCTGGACAATTGCATCTGGTAGGCCAACAAAGATTTGCAGTCCATTCTTCAATTCCGGGGTCTTGGACATCAATGTTTCCAGGTGGGTAGCAGTGTGTCATAAAAACAATTGTCTTCTCCTTGAAGAATGTTCAGTGCCACAGTATGTGGCTTCATGACAGCACAAGAGGTGGTGTTCAATTCGACCATAGGTATCCCAGAAATTCAAGCCAGGGCATCGTGAAATGAATTCCACCTAGTCGTGCACGATACTAGTAGCCTCTTTGCAATAATGTCATGCATGATCTTCGAGGCCACTGTGGACCGACTTGCCTTGTTCCACAGCCCTGCACATTTTGTGGTAGTGTTTCTGTAGATGGCTTTCATTTCAGGTGTTGACACCAGCCACTTATCCACATCAGTACATGATATGAGATTCAATATATGGGATGCGCATCTGTAATGTGGAGGTAAAGAAATCATGTTGTAATGAATGAAAGATGTTGTTATTTTGAAGGTCCTGTCACTTGTTTAACTTGACCTACTCACGGGTGTACGTGCAGTGCGTGTGACGTATACAGGAAGTTAGACGCTCATGTTAAGAAGGTTGTATGTTGAACGAACGCTAGTAAAAGCTACACAGTTAAGAACCTACGAAGTCGGCTCATTCTTGAACTATTCTTATGTCAGTAAGATAAGGCGTCTACGGACATTACATGGTGTCAGAATAGTCTGTGTATCAGAACACGAGCGGTCATGCCGAAGTTTAATCCGCCGAGTGAATTCAAGTTTGACTGCCCCGTTGAATGGCCGGAGTGGAAACAACGGTTCTCGCGCTTCAGGCTCGCGACAAAGCTGGATAAAGACGACGGGGAGATTCAAGTGAGTTCGCTGATTTATGCAATGGGAAGCGAGGCTGAAAAGATATTCAGCTCGTTTGACTTCGCGGCGGAGGATGATAAAGTGGACTATGATATCGTACTGGAAAAGTTCGACGACTACTTTATTCCCCGCCGTAACATCATACATGAGAGGGCGTGCTTCTATCAACGTAGCCAGCAGCCAGGAGAAACAGCGGAGATGTACATCCGGACATTGTGTGAGCTGTCTGAACACTGTGAGTTTGGGGACAAGAGGGATGAACATATCAGAGATCGTCTGGTAGTGGGCATAAGAGACAAAGTGCTCTCCCGTCAGTTCCAGCTCACAGCGGACCTTACTCTGGTGAAAGTAATTGAACAAGTGCGCCAGGCGGAGGCAATAACAAAGCAGCTCAGCCTCCAAGCTAACCAACCAGAGGCCCAGCTGGCTAACGTCAATGTCCGACGGCGGGATGGACACCAAAAGAAAAAGGGCGGACAGCGTCATGGTGGCAGCAGTCCTGCAACCAACAAAGTAGATGAATGCGGGAGGTGCGGCAAGACGCAGCACACCGATGAGCGGAAGTGTCCTGCAATGAACAGTAAGTGCAAGTGACTTTTCAGGGTCTGCAGCTCCCTTTTGAGAGACTGATTTTGTGTCATAAAAGTGTCATAAAAAGGGACATTGGGAGCGTGTACGTCACTCTAAAGGGGTGAGAGAAGTCACTGAAGAGGTTAAACAGCTGTACTTTCTGGGAGAAGTTGGCAAAGAGAGCAGTCAGGGAGATTGGACTGTTAGTTTAACAATAAGTGATGTACCAATAACCTTTAAAATTGACACGGGGGCTGACGCTACTGTTATCAACCAAGGGACATTTAAAAAGCTGAAGCCAAACATAAAACTGGGACCTCCTGACACATGCTTCATAAGCCCAGGTGGAAACATCAGCTGCATAGGACAGTTTCAAGCCACAACCAACTACAAGGAGAAACAATACTCCTTTCCAGTGTATGTGATCAAGGGGAGAGGCAGCTGTCTGCTGAGTCGTCCAGAGGCAGTGGAGATGGGTCTAGTGAAGCGGATGGATGAGGTCAGTGGAGTTTTCGGTTCAAGTGGACTGCTGAAAACAGACCCAGTGAAAATAGCTCTGGTGGAGGATGCCCAGCCATACGCGGTGCATACAGTCAGACGGATACCGCTGCCACTTGTACCACTGGTTAAGAAAGAACTGCAGCGCATGGAAAATGAGGGCATTATTGAAAAAGTGACTCAGCCCACAGAATGGTGCGCCGCTATGGTGCCGGTGCTGAAACTGAACAAGAAAGAGGTTTGCTGCTGCGCTGACCTCAGGAGGCTGAATCGAGCGGTGAAACGTGAGAAATACGTGCTGCCCACTATGAGGAAATAATGCCAAGGCTCGCAGGGTCAAAGTTCTTCACAACGTTGGATGCAGCAAGTGGGTTTTACCAGATCCCCTTGCATGAAGACAGCAGGGAGCTCACCACTTTCATCACCCCATTTGGGAGGTATGCTTTCTGCCGCCTTCCATTTGGTATAACGAGTGCTCCAGAGATTTTCCAGAGAAAGATGGCGGAAACTCTGACCGGCCTAGAGGGCACAGAGGTGTACATGGATGACATCCTTATACATGGAGAGACTGAAGAAATCCATGACCGGTGCCTAGCAGAGGCGCTGGGGGTCATTGAAACAGCAGGTCTCAAACTGAACCAAGCGAAATGCAAGTTCAAACAGAAACAAGTCCGCTTCCTTGGTCACGTCATCGACGAGGCAGGCATCAGACCTGACCCGGACAAAGTGGCCGGAATAGAGAACTTTCCTCAGCCCCAGAACGTGACGGAACTCAAGAGGTTCCTCGGGATGGTGAACTATTTGGCAAAATACGTCCCAGAGCTGTCCACTGTAGGTGAGCCGCTTTATGGACTGCTTAAAGCAACGCCAGAGTGGCTGTGGGGACCTGCACAGAACACAGCATCCTAAGACCTTAAAGCAGCACTCGCCACCGCCCCGGTACTCACCTTTTATGATGTCACTAAGGCTACGGTGGTGTCAGCAGATGCCAGCAGCTACGGGCTGGGGGGCGTTCTGCTCCAGCAGCACGGGGAACACTGGAAGCCCGTGGCCTACTGCTCCCGACGGCTGAGTGACACAGAGACAAGGTACGCACAGATCGAGAAAGAGTGCTTAGCCAGCGTCTGGGCATGTGAAAGGTTCGAGAAGTACTTGTTTGGGCTTGACAATTTCAGACTTGTCACCGATCATAAACCACTAGTGCCTCTCATGAACAGCAAAGACTTGGATAATGTGCCCATTAGGTGCCAGAGACTGTTAATGAGGCTGATGCGTTTCAATGCAGTGGCTGAATACGCACCAGGCAAAACATTAGCTGTGGCTGACGCACTCTCCAGAGGCCCAGAGCAGCGCTACGGAGATGGTGCTTCTCATGATGATGTTGCGGCGCACATCGATGCCATCATGTGCCAGGTGCCTGCCACACCTCAAAGGATGCAGGAGATAAAACAGAGCACGGATGGGGATGTGCAGCTCCAGACAGTGTTGGGCTTCATCAGACACGGCTGGCCTGAGTATGTCGGTAAAGTGCCGGAGACAGTCAGAGACTTTTATCAGGTGAGAGGGGAGTTATCTGAGGTAGATGGTTTAGTCATCAGAGGCAGTCGTATTGTCATTCCTACAGAGATGAGGGAGGTGATCTTAGAGAATACACGACGGGCACCAGGGGATAGTTAAGTGCAGAGAGAGAGCTAGCCAATCAGTGTGGTGGCCCAAAATGACGGAGTACATTACAACAAAGATACAGCAATGTCAATTCTGCAGAGAACACAAGAACACACAGAGAAAAGAGCCTTTAATGTCAAGTGAGCTCCCATACAGACCATGGCAGAAAGTTGGCATAGACCTGTGTGAGTGCAAAAAGCAAAACTACTTGATAGTGTCTGACTATTATTCCAGGTTTTTGGAGATCCTAAATCTACCAACAACTACTAGCAGTCAGGTTGTAGCTAGGCTGAAGGCTACATTTGCACGTTTTGGTATCCCTGAAATTGTAGTTAGCGATAATGGGCCACAGCTAGTTTCAGAAGAAATGAGGAGGTTCAGTGAGGATTATGATTTCATCCATGTGACTTCAAGCCCACACTACCCCTACAGTAATGGACAGGCAGAGAGGGCTGTTCAGATAGCCAAAAGCATATTAAGACAGGAAGACCCTCTCCTCGCCCTGTTGACATACAGAGCTACACCCTCTTCTTCCACTGGAGCCAGTCCAGCGGAATTGCTCATGGGTAGGAGAATCAGAACCACCTTACCCACATTGCAGCATAACCTGAAACCGGCCTGGCCTAAAGAGGAACTGATCAAAACCGCTGACGCCGCAGCCAAATCGAGGCAGGCTTTCTACTACAACTGCAGGAACGGCGTGCGGACACTGCGCCCACTGAACTCGGGTGACGCAGTACTCACCAAACTTAATGGATAGAAAACATGGACAGTGCCAGCAGTTGTTCACAGTCAGAGCTCCACTCCCAGATCCTACATAGTGGAGACAGCTCAAGGTGAACATTACAGAAGGAACAGGCGCCACCTGTTGGCCACACCCAAAACACTCACCTTTGTCAGCAGGGATCCTGACCATGTCACTCCACGGGAGAGTGGAAACACGGATGAGTCCCGAGCAGCAGAAACGCCAACTTCCACACCACATGTTACTTGCTCTGGCAGGGTGAGCAAGCCAGCAATCCAGCTGGATTTGTGAGGCGTATGGACTTGTGTACTGTGGGAGATTTTTTTATTTTTTTTTGTGAAAAGGGGGGGGGGTGATATACAGGTTGGAATTAAAATATAAATATTTCACTTGCGTTATGGACTCTTTAAAGCTTACGCCCCAGGCCCGTGAGTAAAATGTTGGACACTGTAAATCAAAGATGTTTGATGTCTTCGCTCTTTCTGTTTTACAGTTGCTGAAAGAAAGAAAATGGTATTATTTTATTTGTCAAATAAAGCTACGGTTAAGGTCAGGAGTTGCTAAACTGGAGTTAAAATTGTTGGCAGTAAATGTTCAGAGAAATGTTTAGAAAATCATCTTAGAGGGGGACATGTAATGAATGAAAGATGTTATTTTGAAGGTCCTGTCACTTGTTTAACTTGACCTACTCACGGGTGTACGTGCAGTGCGTGTGACGTATACAGGAAGTTAGACGCTCATGTTAAGAAGAATGTATGTTGAACGAACGCTAGTAAAAGCTACACGAAGTCGGCTCATTCTTGAACTATTCTTATGTCAGTAAAATAAGGCGTCTACGGACATTACACATGTCATCAACATCATCAGCACCATTGAGCACAACATCCCCGATGTTTGTAAAAGTCACCTCATCCTCCTTATCTTCAGAGTCCTCAGGTGGCTGGTATACTTGAAAGGCCTTGATGAAATTAGAGGCATTATCCGTGACA
Organism: Lampris incognitus; assembly: GCF_029633865.1. Taxonomy (NCBI): domain Eukaryota; kingdom Metazoa; phylum Chordata; class Actinopteri; order Lampriformes; family Lampridae; genus Lampris; species Lampris incognitus. The sequence continues at coordinate 40,126,368 of NC_079219.1, forward strand.
GCTGCTGTGATTTTATGAGATAGGCCATGGGATGAGTGGATGATATTCAGCTTACATGCAATACTGTCATATGTATGCTGACCCTTAAATCTTCTGCATGCCAGCACTGCTGTCCCACGTTGTCCCACGCTCGAATGTCTTTTTGGGGCTGACCTCAATTTTAGCATATTTGCTGTCCAGGTATTTGTTAAATGTCGTTCTGCATGGTGGTCCACCCGCTCTTCTCATCGGTATTTTACTAAATAATTAGTTCTCTGAAGGTAACAGACTCAACTGTTGATATGGCAAGCATGTCTTCAACAACATATCTTGCAATCAGTCTGTTTAGTTCTGCCTGGCTTACAGACTGTGGAGCAGAGGACGATTTAAAATCAAGCCTTGACTGTTTAGTTGGAGTGGCTCCTCCTTGGCCAGCCGAGCTAACGTGGGTTGCACCTGGGTAACCGGTGTTAACGGCGCCGGGCTCTTTGGCAACTAGCTTAGTAGAAGTGTGTTGTTTTGCTAAGTGCATCAGGAAATTAGAATTAATAATAACAATATTACTATTATTATTAATAATAATAATAATAATGATAATAATAATAATAATAAAAGTTTGTTCCAGTAGCACACTTTCTGATTTCAGCCTGGTTCCTCACTGAAGATCGTGGTCCTTGGTAACCCGCGCGACGACCGATGCGGTATGAAGATCTGGTAATATGAGTTTCCATAAAAAAAAAAAAAAACGTTTTAGTAAATTTTAGGTTGCACAACCACCAGTATTTTTTCGAGATACCAGCTCTACAAGCGTTATCGACTAAGGTTAAAGAGCCTCTCCTGCCCATGAGGCAGGCTAACCCCCGCCGGATGCCAACCCAGTACTTTAGAACCTCGGGGCTTTTGTTTTTGTCAGAGCCCCTTTGGCCGTTTGTATTGCTGGCTTGCCATACTTGCGTTGCCCAGTCCATGCCATGTGGAGGAGAGGTTGAACTTCTACGGACCTGGTGCTACCAAACTCTACCCAAAATGCACCTGAGGATCACCACATCGATGATATTCCTCAAATAGTCCATGGGCCAGAGCCCAAAATTTCCTATTTCGGTACACTCAAGGTGGCAAAACTTACTTATAATTTTTGAAAGGATCCATGTCTGTAGATGATATTTTGGTATGATAACCATTCCTGAGTGGCAGCTGTATCACAGTTATAAGCTCATGAAGTTAACCACCCCCTAAAGTAAATTGCATTTTAGACGCTGGTGCATATCCTGGTTTAGCCTCATGGTCAGGACATTATTCAATGTTCTATAATATTGTCTTTGGTATCATTTTAAAGGGGACCTTCTTATCTTTCATTCAAGCCCTGTTGTGGATATTTCTCACAAATATAGAGGTCACTTGAGCTCTTCAACCCATCAATAACACACATCTTTCTGCAGTTTTCGCCTAAACTATATACTTTCTTTTAGCCCTGTGGCATCTAGGATTATCAGGGACACAAAACACAAAAACTGGAATACTCACAGGACTGTAAAGATTCAGAAAATGTATAATATACCCATACTATTTCATTGTGTGAGGTGATTGTGAGCCTTAAATGAGAACTAGACCAAAGCCAGTTAGGTCACAAACTGGTCTCTATACATTTGTTTAAATACACAATCAAAATACATGATAAAAAGGAATACCATAGTGAGGTAATGAACTATTTTAATATTTTAAACAACATTGACATTTACATATACTTAGTCAATGATACATGTAATCCCATATCATTAGTGGGTATATGTAATGGTAATGGGTAGGGTAATGGGTATATGTGAATATGGTTACATTATTGTTATCAAGCTCTGGGTAACCAAGTCCAGAATCAACATCCTGTGCATCAATAGACTACTACCACAGTAATACCATCAGAATCATCACACTGTCATTCATCAAACTGCTCGTTTCTCTCATCATCTGACTCCCCAAGTTCAAAGTCCAGTTCTGGACCATCCTGCTGTTTTTGGTTACTGCAGGTCTGTAACCTGCACATGTCTGTGCATGGAAGTCCATTTGACAGGCACATGCAGCTTGGCATTTTGCATGAATGCACACACTTGCATGTTAGCATTTCCAAGACCACATCTGGTGCAGGTGGGGAGCGCATCCAGTAAATGGCCAGCTTGCCTTCATCGTCTGTCCATCCATACTCAGTAGGGCTTGGCACCACAGGGTTAGCCTGCAGACAGCACTTCCATATTGCTGCCTGATAGTTGGCTTGTTGAACATGCATAAAGAGACAGTCTCTACATGGTGGCAGCTGGCTGGACTCAACCTCTCCCCTTTTGGTGCAGAAGAGCTGGTAACGCAGTTACCAGTCACCAAGCTTGTTTCGTGCGTCATGCACTCATCAGCTGCCAATGTGGTTCTTTTTTTTCTTCTTTTTCCTACATCTATCTTGAGCACTTTTATCAACACCATTGATGGTTTCCGAAAAAAAGAAACTGCTTTAAGTGTGTGTGTGTGTGTGTGTGTGTGTGTGTGTGTGTGTGTGTGTGTGTGTGTGTGTGTGTGTGTGTGTGTGTGTGTGTGTGTGTGTGTGTGTGTGTGTGTGATAAGGTTGGATGAAATTCTCAATAGTAATTCTTAATAACTTCTTTAATTCACTAAGATTCGTGCCTTAATATGTTTGAGGTCATACTGACATGGCCACTGCAGTCGTTAAAATACACATTATTATTAGTCTTGAATTCTCTCATTGTCTTCTAGACAAAGGAAGTTCTTTATCTCAAATGCCCACACCACTCAGATAATATATAGGTGACTGGATGTGATACCATGATACACAAATTCATAACGCAATCTAAAAACAATACTATCAATATAACCTCATATGAAAGACTGGCTTTGGTCCCATTCCTGTAAGGGATTTTCTGTTACAGTACGATAACATCTGGCACTGTCTTCTTTGAAATTGTGATGATGGAAAAAGGTACCGTATGTAAGCATTGTACATGTACTGCTCATCAATAATGTTTATAATGCATCCTTTGACCTGATAAAAAGGGCAAAGTAGTTTCTTACCCAGTGAGCTAAAGTCTAATGAAATGTAATTGTGGCAATGCTTGTAAAACATGGTCAGTGAGCAAAATCTGACAGAGGAATTGTCTGCTATTGTACAACCCCCCCCCCCCTTGCTCTCTCATAGACAGATGGATGTAGAATGTCTGGTGACTATAGTGCTAATAAAAATCTGATTGGACATTTTATGGTTGTGTAAATCCTTGATAGGTGGACGTGTCTTCAACATCAGGTTGAAGACACACACAATAGCACTGTTTGTTTCCCTCGGCTATGTATATGCACTGTGCTTGTTTGTGTGTGTGTGTATGTGTTTGTGTCTGCATGACAGAACATATGGCTACCTTATGTGAGTTCCTCTGCTGCTTTCCACTTTGTTGATGGCAGCTGTGTTTTTCTCTAGAAAGCACATGTGGCATTAGTTGACCAATCAATATGCCATTACCAAGGGATATAAAGAAAACCTTGGTCAAAAAACAAAACAAACAAAAAAACAAGAAACATCAGTCAACTGTTGACCCATGATGGCGTTCAGAAATACTTGAGTATTGATGATGCTACTGCATATGTTTGTGAATGCATATGAAATTTCCTCCACCTGATCCACCTCTGAATCTGTCATTACCATCTATGGAGTGTCATAGTACCTCATTATGGTGTGTCATTACAAGGCTGTCTGCAAATTGACCATGAATTGGATCTTTTTACAAGTCAATTTCCCTCTCACAACTCCCAGCTGACAGCTACATGTTTTGTTATCTTAAAATGGCCTGGAGGTCTTCTCTATAAGAACAAAATCTATACTGCCCGATGCATATAGCAGTTGGATTTGATTGGAAGTATCGATTGGGATCTGGCTGTTGTTGTATAATGGTGTAATCATGTCCAATGAACCGTAGTAAAAATGACTGAGTGGTGCAATTGTGGCAGCCTTGTCAACCGAAACAAAAGTCAACCTCACAGAAAATCTTTACCCGTTTATTTATAAAACAGGCTTCTCAAAAGCACTCCACACTGCATATCTTGATTAATCAATGTCAATCTATATCTATTCATGCAGTCTATCTTTATCTTTTCATAGCGCGCTGCCTTTTCACTCCCATTTCAACTATTCATTTCCCTTCAATCTATTTATGGGAATGTCTGAGGCTTATCAATAAAGACAATGTTTATCCATTGAAAATGAAACTGATGAAGTTGACTGAAAGTTGGTTTAAGTAGCTCAATGGGTTTGGAATCTTAAGGTCAAGACAGGTCAAAAGAGTAAAAGGTCACAACTTATCTATGACTCATTAATTCAGAAGAAGGACAAAGACTACCTCTAAAGATTACGTGTCCCTTCATTTCATGATGTCATAAAGACATAATGAAGCCATTCAAAAATGACTAGCAGTGTCTCTGGCAGCTATCTTTCTTGTTCTTCTCCCCACCATGAATCACAGGTATCACCTGCTACTCATCTTTTAAATTTTTCTTTTTATGAACAATTTGTAGTGCTTCTGAGTGACTCCAAGAAATAAGACCGACTGGCTTAGACATGAGAGATGTTTCTATCCTCATTGGCACCACTGGCCCTATCATACAGGCAATCTGGATACATGCCCAGGGGCCCCTGAGCATAAAAGAGCCCTTTGTGATGGGAGAGAACAAAAAAGGTATGATTTTTTATTTTATTTTTTTTGGTCGGGCTACACAGAAATATGACACAAAGCTTGACCCATTCTCTTGATCTTGATAATTATACAATCAGAATGAAATAAAAGTTGTTTCCAAGAAAATTTAGTCTCATGATTTTTTTTTCTAATTGCTGAGATGGCTGGGCAAGTGGTGACTGGTGAGCAAGCAACAATGCACTGTATGGATTGGCTAATGGTCGAGGTGGGTAGGCATAGAGGGCAGGTGGCTTACATTGCACAGATTCAAGATCAGTTTTTCTTAAGATAACTCAACGTTAAAAACAGTGAAATTAAGTTTGACCTGACCCACTATCAGTTAGGTTCTATCAGTGAAAGGTGTGCGGGAAAAATTGCCAAGCAGCAGAAAATGGATGGCGTTAACCAAAAGCCCAGGCCATAATAAAAAATGTCCCACTAAAGACTAGCTTTTTCAAAAAAGCTAATCAAAGTGAATAAGAGGGCATTCTGACAGAGGGTATTGAGCTAGCTAGTAGCTGTGCACAACTGAAACAGATAAAAAAATGAACTCAGAACAACCATGGGTCAGAAAAGGCTTTCAGTGCTCTCTTTGATGGCCACTGAGTCTCAGCTTGTGAAGGAGCTGGATTTTGAGGACTTGATCACAAGCTTTGCAACGAAAAAGTCAAGTAAGAAGCGTGATGGTCAGAGGACTCTGAAGCTCTCACCAACTATCCTTCATTTTGCAATTTAATTAGGTTATCTACTCCGCAATTTTATTTTATTTTTTAAATCGAGAACGTTAGTGGACATGTCCTGGAACAAAAAATAAGGTGGCTCGCCAGCAAAAAATCCAGTAGCAAAACGTAAACAATCGGAGAGTGGCGCTGCAAAGGCTAGCAGTGTTAGCAGAGCTACATTAGCTAAACAACAGACTAGCCTAGAGACAGTAGTCACGTGGGCCGTCCAAAGCACTGTTGATGGGATAAGAATCTCTGTTAACATACAGAAAAATATAATAACCTACAGAAAAAAATATGGTAACGACCACGAATAAGTAGACTCGCTTAGCCTAACGGGTCGGACCCTTTAGTCGACTGGTTAACGTTGTCGCCAGTGGTGCGGGAGACAAGGGTTCCCCCTCTCTTAAGAAGCTTACCCGTACAAGAAAATACTATGTCCCATGTCACAGACATCAGAAGTACAATAACTCAAGTGCTATCAGCATCAACACAACTTCCCACAATAGAAATGTAATAATAACCATCAACCACAATAACCCTCAACCACAGTTCCACTGTAATATTACTGTAAATAAAATATAGCAGGAAATCTTGAACCTGTAATCCCGAAAATATTAATCAGTTTAACATAGGCACTTTCAATCACAAGGCACTAAAATCACAGTAACCTGGTATCAATCAAAATCAGTGCAAAACAAACTTTTTTTCTTAGTCACAGCATTGTTTTTTTTTCACATTTTAGTATCAACAGTATTTTTTTTTCACATTTTCACATCCACTTATTCTCTCCTCATTTCTCACCGTCCATTGGACTAACTAGTGTTCATAGTCCTTCAGCCAAGCAGGCTCCTTTCTTACTCTCACAGGTCTGTCCATGACCCCAGTGCCAACTGGTTGTTGGGGCGGCTCAGGTTGTCGGGCCGACTCCGGCACTGGCGCAGGGTTGGCAACTGGCTCTGGATCGGATTCCCTGTTTTTTCCGCTTTCAGGGACCAGAGAGAGGTGGGCAGCGTTCCACGTATGCCCATCCTCTAGCACATAAGCACTCGAACCAGCTTTGCGTATCACTCGGGTAGGTCTCTGAAACTTAGACAGCCCCTTTTTCACATGGAAAGGTTTCCTCACTCTGACTAAGCTTCCCTCTTTGATCTTAGGCACACGTGCTCCCCTTTTCTTGTCAGTGTAGGTTTTCGATACCTCCTGTTTGGCAGCAACCTGTCTGCGTAGTTGTTCCTCCGACAGCGGGTCAGGTTTTCGTGCAGGGCCAATGTTCACTTTGGTGCGCATCAGTCGGTTGTACATGAGTTCATACGGTGACACGCCGGTGGTGCCATGTGGGGTAGCACGGTAGGTGGACAAGAAATCCTGTATGTATGGCTTCCATGGCCTTCTCCCCTGCTCGGCAGAGAGTAGTGTTTCTTTGAGAATGCGGTTCCAGCGCTCCACGGCTCCATTCGCTTGTGGATAGTAAAGAGACGCTCTACTGTGTTTAATGTCTTTCGCTGCAAGGTAGTCTGCAAACTCGGTAGAGGTGAATTGTGTTCCATTGTCACTCACCAGTTCGATAGGATTTCACTGTTTTTAATGTTGAGTTATCTTAAGAAAAACTGATCTTGAATTTGTGCAATGTAAGCCACCTGCCCTCTATGCCTACCCACCTTGAACACAGCAGACAGGAAGGTAGTGATTGCAGTGGTAGTGATAGTTGAAGTGAAAGCGACCTCTGGCCACTTTGTGTAGTAGTCAGTCAGCGTCAAAGCAAAGCGACAGTCCCAAGTAGCTGACTCGAACGGTCCCACTATGTCTATCCCCACTTTTTGCCATGGGGCATCCGGGAGTGGGATGGGCTGGAGAGGAGCAGAATGCATCTTGGCACATTTATCATTCATCTGGCACGATCCACATGAGCGGATAGTCTCCTGCACACACGTGTCCATACCGGGCCACCAGTATAAGTCCCGCAGCCTCTGTTTGGTGCGGACCACCCCTTGGTGTGTCTCATGTGCCAAGTCCACCAGCTGCTTCCGTAGGGCAACTGGCACAAGTCGTCGGTGAGGCCCCCTGTAAATAATCACATCCTGTATTGACAGTTCATTTCTCGTGGCGAAATATGGTTTGAGCTCGTCTGGTAGGGACTTAGCTGTCTTAGGCCAGTCCCTGTTTATCTGTGCTCTAAGAGCTGTGAGCTCAGGGCACGCCTCACATGCCTCCGTAAAGTCTTTTACTGAAAGAGCTTTCAGTTCTGTGTCCAACAGAGCAACAAGCTCCAGCTCGGCCACTGGCTCTGTATCCTCGTCTGCAGGGAGGGGCAACTGGGAAAAGCAGTCGGCCGCCTGGTTTTGTGAGCCAGGATGGTACTCCACGTCGTATGTAAAGCACAGTAGTCTCGCAGACCAACGCGCAATACGCATCCCTGCGCGGCCCAGGCCTTTTGTTGCAAGTAGTGTGGTCAAAGCCTGGTGGTCCATGCGTAGTGTAAACCTAGTACCCCATAAGAAGGTCCTCCATTTTTCAGCGGCCCACACGCAGGCCAACGCCTCCTTTTCAACAATGGAGTACTTGCGTTCAGCGGGGTTAAGTGTGCGTGAGGCACATGCAACTGTACGTTCTGTCCCATCCGGGTGTAGTTGTGTCAGTACGGCCCCCAAGCCATAATCGGATGCGTCCGTAGACACGTAGGTGGGGAGGCTGGGGTCGAAGACGGACAGCGCTGGGTTGTTTACAATACGGTCCTTCACCGCCTCGAAGCTCTCCTGAGCTGCTGAAGTCCACTGAAATGTGTCCTCACGCAGACATGCTCGCATAGGCTCCACGAGCGACGCGTAGTTGTTTACGAACTTCTGGTACCACGCCGTGAGCCCTAGAAATGAGCGAAGTGTTGTAGCATCACTTGGCACTGGAGCCTCTGTAATGGCTCTGACGTGCCCGGTGAGTGGCTGCAGGCCCTGGGCAGAGATAGTGTGCCCAAGGAACCGCAGGCTGGACCGGTTAAACTGGCATTTTTCCTCGTTTAGTTGGAGGCCGGCGCCCCTGATAGCGGCGAGCACCTCCTGCAGGTTGCAGTCGTGGTCCTCCTTGACCTTGCCATACACTATGACATCGTCCAAGTAGTACTGGACCCCCTTGAGGCCTTTAAGTACGAGCGACATCATCTTGGAGAACGCATTTGGGGCGGAGCACAGCCCGTATGGGACCCGTTTGAACCTGAAAAGTCCGTCGTGCGTTATGAATGCAGTTAAGTCCCGGCTTTCTGGCGCTAAAAGGACTTGATGATATGCGTTTGCGAGATCTATGGAAGAATATACAGTAGCACCGCTCATCTCGGAGAACAAGTCATCCATGTGTGGAAGTGGGTAACTGTCCATCACTATAGCCTTGTTAGGCTCACGTAAGTCCACGCACAGTCTCACCGCACCGTTCTTCCGTCGCGTGACCACGATGGGTGAAACCCGTGGAGATGCATCAATCCTCTCTATCACGTCTATTTCTAACAGTCTCTCAAGTTCTGTGGAGACAGCTTGTCTCACGGAGAGGGGAAGTCTCCTCAGCTTCTGTTGGACGGGCTGTACTGTTTCATTGCCCTCCTTCACTCTAACACGGTGGACAAAACCCTTGGCTAAGCCCAGTTTCACTGGTCCAGTTTTAACCTCTGTCACTGGAGCCGCAGTTGAGAGCACAGTATTATTTACTATAGAAAGTCTCAGTGCCCTGAATAAGTCCATCCCCAAGACAGCGGTACCTGTCTTTTTCACAATGTATAGTGTAGCCGGAACTGTAGTATATTCGTGCTGCACTGTAGCTGATAAACAGCCTATTACTGGGATGTCTGACTTTGTATATGACACTAACTTAACCTCTGGTTCTGTCAGGGGCACCTCGCTGAAATGCTCTCTGTAGACGGGTTCAGGAATGATGGACACAGCGGCGCCCGTATCCACCACTAGCTCTACTGGGCAAGAAGTTGACTTGGCATTAATAGTCACTTCACATGATATTTTCTGAGCTGGTTGGGTTGCATTAATTCCCAGCACTTGCACAACAACTTCACCGACTTTTTTGGTAGACTTTTCACCTGACCTTTCAGAAGATTTACAAATTTTGGCAAAATGACCTACTTTATTGCATTTCCGACAAGTCATCTTCAGGGCAGGGCAGTCTGGAGCATTTGCAAGATGAGTAGACGACCCACACCTAAAACAGCATCTGTCCTGTCTTGGAGTGGCGTTTGCAGGCTCTGCAGAGCGGTTGTATTTCCCTTTATTTTTGAATGGACGTTTAGGCTTCGCCGTTACAGCTTGCACGGGAGCCTGGGACTCTGAACCTAGCTTGCGCGCATACCCGATGGCAGCTTCCGCCTGGCATGCAATCTGGAGTGTTTTTTCAAGTGTCAAATTTGCATCTGCTTGTCCTAGCAGTCTCTCGCGTATCTTTGCACAATGGATATGCTCGATGATTTGGTCACGTATCATTTCGTCTCTATTGTTGTCAAACCCACATGTTGTGGCAAGCTCGCGCAGCGCGGCAACGTACTCTGTAATTGACTCCTGCGGTCTCTGTATTCTCTGTCTGAACTTATGACGTTCCATCACAACATTTATGGCTGGGTTGAAGTGTGCACGCAGTGCCATCATTGCTTCTTTGTGAGTCCTACCTGCATTTGCAAGTGTATAAAACACACGCTGGCCCTCTGTACCCAGACAATGTAAAAGAAGTGCTCGTAACCTCGTGTCTGGCCAGTCATCACCATCCGCATCAATGGCTAGCAGATAGTTCTCAAACATCCTAGCCCACATGTCGAACGGAATTGTAGGTTGTCCGGCACACGGCAGAAATAAAGCAGGTAAGGGCACAGCTGCAGTCGCCATTTCTCGTCGCCAATTTGTCCTATACTAGACTTCATCACATTAGTATAGCTGTAAAATAATAACGAGGCAAGAGACGAGCACTGTACGTTTTCAACACCTTTCTTTTTTTCTCACTTCTTCATCACCCTCAGCACCGTACTACACTCAGCAACAATCATTAGGCTACGGCGCCCTCTGGTGGTGTGGTGGTATTGCAACGCATGAACAATGAATGAACCGACTACACAACAAACCGGAACAACAACAACCAGACCATCATGATCTTCAAGGTACTCAGGTACCAGGGCCGCAACGCCATCGAACAAGGTGAAGGAGAAGGTGACCATACAGGACAAAGGGAATACCATTTGGTTATAGACGGACCACGGCGGATTCACGAATGAAAGACGAAAAGTTTTTGTAGACGTGATGAAGGAACAGGCATCTCTTCTTTCCTGATCTACCCGGCTACTTGGTCGGGCGTCCTACAGACACAATGGGCAGTGTCTGCGGGTGGGAAGCCAGATGTGGGTGTGTGTCCTGGGGAAAAAATGGGGGATATAGATGTAAGATGGTGAAGATGACACACAATTTATGCTGTAATGTTTTATTTTTGAGATGTCCCATTCCTGGTTCCATTTACGAGGTAATCTGGGAGTAGCCACGGGGGGCGCTCAGTTTGTTGATATGCCTGGTTGAATAGCTGTTTGGGCTGCCGTCGTTGGTCGTGGTGGCCATTTTAGGTCACAACGTTTTTGATGTGTTAAAGGTAAGATGTTGAAACGGGGTGCTCTGTTAAATCCATCTGCAACCCTATGTTTAAATGGTCATCCATGCAGTTTTATATGTAAATATGTGTGCCAGAGATATCGTTTTATGTTTTAGGTTGTTATTTTGTGAAAATTGTTTTGTTTTATGACGTTTGATGCCCATGTGGCTAGCGAACTACTGAGAGCTAACCTGTAAATGATAGCTAGTTGCTCGTTCTGTGTGGCACCAGGCCTACTGTTAATTTAAAAATAAGTTGAAATTAGAGACAACGTTTTTGATACGTTAAAGGTGACGAAACACAGCGAAGAGAAAATAAATTCCGCACTGCTCGGACCAAAGAACGGTGACTCCTGTCCGTTTTCTCCTGACTCCTACCACACCAATCAGAAAAACAACGCAGAGGAGGCCAGGGAGGAGGCAAAAATACAGGGCTAGGGAGCCGGCCTGCAGAACCAAGGGTTATATATATATATATAAGGTCACTAGCCAACAAAATGTATGAGCTCAGACTGGTATCGTTACATAGAGAACTACAAAGGACTAATGTGTTCTAATTTTCGCGGAGATGTGGCTGAATCACAACATACCGGCTGTCGCATTTGAGCTAGTAATCTGCGCGCTCCATCACACCGACAGAACATCTGATTCTGGTGGTGGACGTTGTGCTTACATAAATGAAGCCTAGTGCACAAACACGACCATTGTGTTGGTAATTCATATAATTTCTCCAACTCTAAGTATAATTTAATGGTATTGAGCGCCTCTAGTGGTCATTGTTAATATCCACAAAAGTCCGTTGCACCTGTCGCCATTTTAGGTGATGCATAAGTGAAGCTAGTGTGCAGTTCATCATTTTACTCTCGGTGAACTTTTGAGAATATATGCCTGTGAGTATTGCATAACTTGATTTGTTGTATATTGATGATAGCTGGATGACAAATATATCCTTTCTGAGTTGTTTCTTCAGATATCTGAATATGTTTGGCAGAGCTAGTGTCTTGCTTATTCGTGCTGGACTGGTTAGTGAAGTGCCCTGGCTAGTTAGTCACGTGCTCAGGTTCGCTCCAAATGGAGTTGATGTTGCCTTACCTGAAAATACGGTGTTTCGTTGTTTTAATGTTTTTGCAGTCGTTTTATTTGACAATGTGGTTGCTGTGGAAATGTCTTGGATAATATATGGTTTATCTTTGTGAATTTATACTTACCTATAGTGTACCTGTAACATGGAAGCAAATAACCACATGTACAACTAATTGTAATCAGATGTATTTTTTTGTATGTTTTGTTTTAGTTTTACAAAATAAAGCTGGATAAACAAGGAAACCAAGTAAAGAACCTAAACTTGTTCAATTCTTAAGTCTTTATTGGATCAACCATGTTAAACTATCTGTCTAGTCTGATACTGGAATGTTAGATGAGGACAGAATAACCATAATCGATAAATTCTGTTATCCGGACCTTGAATATACAATGCTTAAATGCCCACTGTTTCTCTTGCCCAGGCAATATACAGTTGTTGTTGTCATGGCAGTATACATACCACCACAGGCTAATGCTACACTAGCTCTAGGACACATGTGTGACACCATCAATAAACAACAGAAACCACTCCAATTCCCCAAGCTTCTGCTAGGCTCTCGTCCCACTACCTGTCTGCTGGACCCAATACCATCCAACCTCCTACAGACCATTTCCCCCGCACTTAACCCCGCAGTCATACACATCATCAACTAATGGCTTACAATGGGTGTGTTCCCCACCGCATTTAAGCAAGCTCGGGTCACCCCACTGCTCAAACAAACCTACACTCAACGCAGACCAGGTTGAAAACTACAGACCGGTTTCACTCCTACCCTTTTATCAAAACTATTTGAGTGCATGGTTTTTAACCAAGTCTCTGAATTCCTTTCTGAGAACAAGCTGTATGATCCGAATCAGTCTGGCTTTAAGCAGGGTCACTCTACGGAGACTGCACTCCTGTTGGTAATAGCATCACTGCGTTTGGCTGGTCAGTCAGCTATATTGCTGCTAGATCTATCAGCTACCTTTGACATGTTTAACCACCAAATCCTCCTCTTTCCACTCACTGAGTTTGGTATCTCAGGCTCTGCCCTCCCCTGGTTCATGTCGTACCTCTCAGGGAGATCTTTTAGAGTATATTGAAGGGGAGAATTGTCCAAACTGCACAGCTTATCCACAGAGGTACCTCAAGGGTCAGTGCTAAGTGCCCTTCTCTTCTCAATATACACCACCTCACTTGGTGCAATCATCCGCTCCCATGGTTTCCCATACCATTGCTATGCTGACGGTACCCAGCTCTTCCTATCATTCCCACCAGTTGACCTCACAGTCTCGGCACGGATATTGTCATGCCTTACTGATATCCCCGCATGAATGAAAGACCGCCACCTACAGCTTAACCTATCTAAGACTGAGCTCCTTGTCATCCCAGCCAGCCCATCCTCACAACAACAGATCAATATCCAGCTTGGATCAACCAAACTCATGCCCACAAAGTCTGAACCTGGGTGTCATAATTGATGACTGACTAACCTTTTAACGTTCACATGGCCTTGATTGCTCGGTCATGCCAATTTGCCCTGTGCAACATTAAGAAAATTAGACCCTACCTGTCTGAGCATTCAGCACAACTCCTGGTACCGGCTTTTGGAAAGTCTCCCTGCATGCACTTTCGAACCTCTGCAAATGATCCAGAACACAGTGGCGTGTCTAGTCTTCAACCAACCCAAGACAGCACATGTCACTCCACTGTTCGTATCCCTCCACTGGCTCCCAGTTGCTGCCTGCATCAAATTCATAACCTTAATGCTTGCTTACAAAACCGCAACTAAAACAGCTCCTGCATACCTGAACTCCCTCATTCAGGTCTACATTCAGTCCCATGCACTATGCTCTGCCAATGAAAGGCGCCTGGCACTTCCACCACAATGGGGCCTCAAGTCACTAGCCATACTCTTCTGTTCTGTAGTTCCCCAGTGGTGGAACGAATGAATTACCAAACTCCATTCGATCCACTGAGTCTCTCTCCATCTTTAAGAAGAAGCTAAAGACCCAGCTCTTTCACAAACACCTTCTCACCTGATGGTATTAATATCTAGATAAACATTTCTATTCACCTTATGCATTGCCTTTGTGCACTGCCTGTTGACAGCTATGTCCGATCTGTAACGTTGTAACAATTGTAACATTTTCCTACACACTCCAAAAGACACATTCTTGATCTGTTTTGCTGCTCTAGTGTAACTTCTCTCAATCGTAATGGATCTGATTTGCCCATTTCCGACCACAAGTTAATGTCTTTCAGTGTTCTCGAAAACAAATTTGTTGCATTCCATCTCATTCTGTAACATTAATTATATTGATTTATCTGCCCTTTGTAGTGGAATTAATTACCTCCCCAGCAAAGGCAAATTATCCACCCCGGGTGGACTGGTCTCTCATTACAACCATGGAATTTATAGTCTTTTAAACGGTATTGCACAACTGTCCATATCTGGTCACAGCCTGACCGGGTAGGGGAGTTGTGGATGTAGCCACACTCTGACTGACGGGAACCTTCTCTAACATGGTAGCTCCGTCAGGGTGGATGTCTGTCCCTGTGCTCTCACTGGGTACTGCTGGGATGGGCTGGGGAACCAGCCCTGGTTGGAGGTGACAGCAGTTCCGCCTCAGCTCTGCTCCTTGCTGCGTCCTGATGATGAAGGATCTCGGAGTGGTGCTCTTGCTTGAGATCACTGCTGGCAAAGACCACGACTTTTCATGGTCCAACTTTGAGAATACAGCATCTTCTGGACGCAGGGCAGGTAAGAGCCTGGCTCCACGGTGGTGGTTGAAGTAGTGAGCCTGTTTAGCCTTTTCCCTCCCATCCTTTTCTTTCACAGGTGTTCTGCTGGGCCATTTTGGTAGAAGAATTTTCTCCAAAGTGGGGAGTGTGGTTCTGATTTTTCTCCCCATCAACTGCTCATCTGGGCTGTAGCCTGTGGTGGAGCAGGGAGTGGACCTCTAACTCATTAGAGCCATCACATGATCTTCTTGCATGGGAATTTTCTTTGCCATCTGTCCGGCTCTCTCTGTGTGCCCATTGCCCTGTGGGTGGTGAGGGCTGTATGTGCAGTGCTTGAAGTTGAGCTGCCTTGTGAGCTCCTGGGACTCCGCACTTGAAAACTGGGGTCCATTATCGCTCACCACCTCATCTGGAATGCCAAACCTGGTGAAGACTGTTTTCAGGTTTCGCTAACTTGTGCACTCGTTGCTGGGGGCAGGTGCAGTATCTCTATAAACCTGGAGTAATAATCTGAGATTACCAGGTAGCTGTGGTGTTTGTGCTCACAGAGGTCCGTTGCAATTCTCTTGCGGGGTTGCACCAGAAGTGGTGTAGCGATGAGAGGTTCCTTTTGTTGTGTTCTCAGTTCATGGCATAATGTCACGAGTTTGTTCATTTCCATAGAGAGTCTGGACGACCACACAGATGAAGACGCTCGCTCCCTACATTTAATTAGGCCCTGGTGCCCTTCGTGAATTTTGTGAAGGATCTCACCTCTCATTGACCTTGGCACGATGATCCTGCTTCCTCTAAGGACAAGGCCCTGTAATCTGAGAGCTCTGATTTCACTTGGATGAACTCTCTCACATTCATAGGCACACTGCTTAAGTATTCAGGCCATCCAGTCTTTATGAGCTTCATGACAGACAGTAGTTCATGTCAGCTGCTGTCACCATTCTGAATTCATCTATTTTGCTTGTAGACGCAGGGATTCCTCTTACTACACTAGCCACATAGGATACTACCTCACTGTATGTGTCAGTCTCTGTGCACATGCTAGCGAGTGGACTGCGTGACAGGGTGTCTGCGACGATCGGAGTTTTCCCTGGAGCATACTCTACTACTGGATTAAATGTCATGAGCCGCATGAGAAGACGCTGACATCATAAAGGTACATTGTCCAGGCTGCGGCTATTAATGTGCGGCACTAGTGGCTTGTGGTCAGTTACAAGCTTAAACTGCTCCAGTCCATTGAGATATCTGTCAAACTTCTCGCACGCCCACACACCAATCAAACATTTATTTTCTATCTGGGTGTAGCATGTTTCTGCTTCTGTGAGGTGTCTGGAGTAGTATGCCACAGGTTTGCACTGCTCCCCATGGCATTGGAGTACACCCCCCAATCCATAACTAGTTACATCCGCCGACACAGCAGTGGGCTTGTTCACGTCATAGTATGCAAGTACTGATGCAGTTGTCAACAACTTCTTGATGTGTTCAAAGGCTGTTTGTTATGTGTGACTCCATATCCACGCTTTCTTGTTTTTCAGGAGCTAATACAGCCGCTGTCCTGCTGTTGGGGATGTATCTTCCGAGATAATTCACAATTCCCAGTATCATTTTCAATCCTTGCACGTCTGCTGGTGGTGACAGCTGCCGAATAGCTTCCACTTTGTCAGGGTCAGGCCGGATCCCAGACCAGTCAATGAGATGCCTGAGGAACCGCAGCTGACACTGTCTGATGGAGCACTTCTCGGGGTTGAGCTTCCAACTAGCCGTCTCTATGCACTGCATTACCTTCTCCAGGCGACTGTCATGCTCCTCCTCTGTGGCCCCATAGACAAGAATGTCATCCATGAAGACCTCAATGCCCTCCAGCCCTTGCAGGGTCTCCATCTTCTTCCTCTGCAAGATTTCGGGTGCGCTCGTAATTCCGAACTGTAGCTGCTTGAAGTTGAATCTGCCAAACGGTGTAATGAAGGTTGTGAGCTTACAGCTGTCTGGATGCAGAGGTGTCTGTAAGAACCCACTGGCGGTGTCGGTGAAGACAATAAAAGACTGTGGTCTCACTTAGTTTTGCTGTAATCTCATCAGTAGTAGGTAGGATGTACTGTTCTCTCTTCACAGCCTCGTTCAGCCTCTTGAGATCAACACAGATGCAGGCTTTACCTATGCACTTCTTCAAGACTGGCACCATGGGTGCACACCAGTCGGTGGGCTGTGTCGCCCTCTCGATGATGCCATTTCTCTACATCCTCAGGTGCTCCTCCTTTACCTTTTTCAGCATAGGGAGAGGTACGGGCCGTGCTGTGTGTACAGCATATGGCTGATCATTGTATTTCAGCTGTATTCTCGCAGGTTCAGTCTTTTATGTCCCAAGCTCACCATATGCCTGATTGGTGTCCTCTGTTGTGCACCGTTTCATCCACTCTCCTCACTAGATTCATCTTTACAGACAGCGGCCTGCTGAGTAAGTTGTTTACAGTGCGTCTGTGTATGACATATGTTGTGAGTGGGTGAGTCTTTCCTTTGTAGGACACAGTGCCCTGGATCTGCCCTATGCACTGCAGCTTGCCACCTGGGCTAACCATTGGAATATCTGCAGGCTCCAGTGTTTTTTTTGGGATGAGAGAGTGGTAGGTCTCCTCGCAGATGACGTTAACATCAGCTCCCGTGTCAATTTTGAATTCAACCGGTGTGGAGCCCACCAGCAACTTGATGGCCCATTGCTCTGACGGCCCATCTGCTTTACTCACAGCCCCAAGAAAGTATGCCTCAGCTGCTCTGTTTGCTCTGTAACCCCACTCTCTGCTTTCCTGTTCCTACACACTCTACTCCAATGTCCAACCTTGTTGCACGTATTGCATTTGGATTTTCTAGCCGGGCTATTTTCGTCTACTGTGCCGCGGTTTCCCACACTTTCCACATAGTCCATTGATTCCCCCTTTTGGCTTTCCGTGGTGTCTGGCACTGGCGTAAATATAGGTGGTGCAGTCGGTGCAGTGGCACCAGGGCCCGTCGCTAGGGGGAGGGCGTCAATATTTCTGCATGCATTGTCCTCGTCCAATGTTATGCGTGTGTTTTGAGCATGTGATGATAGCTTGTTTAGCGCGCGCAATATCATTTACCTATCTAGCCTACCTAAGTAACATTAGAAAAATAAAATCAAGCAAGCAAGCATGAGTTACACGCATAAAAGTGTATGTAAAAAGAGGAAGGAGATGAAAAAAAGGAAAGCTGCAATGTGTGCTGCGTGCGTGCCAAACCATGCAATCTACCAGGTTTTGAGTCTGATGTGTGCTCCCCTGTTACTGTCGAATGACAAGGCTATTAGCTATATAACAGTTGCTTTGCTGACTTGTTTCATTGCCTTGTCGACTGATTTGGTTTTAGAGACCGTCTGTTTAGGTTTCCGAACTCTGTTTGTGGTGCGTCCGCTCTCCGTGTTCCTGAAATGTAGTCAGTCTTTGACGTACTGACCTTTACAATAACTAATCTGTGTAAACTTTGTCTGTTACTTTGATATTTCTATTTTATTTCTTATATTTTATGCTGTAAAGCACTTTGTGATTGTATATCTGTGAAAGGTGCAACACAAATAAATTACTAAAATTACTTACTAAACCCACCTATGGTGGTGGTGTGTGTGTGAGCGAGTGAGAGAGAGACGGGGGGGGGGGGGTCTACGAGGGTTGCTTGCACCAGGGCCCATAGTAAATATGTTACGCCAGTGGTGTCTGGTGTATTTGCTGCGCTTGTGAGTGACTTCGTGTATCACCCCAGTTGCCTCTCCTTGCATGCTGACTTGCGAAGCACCGTCTTCGGACTGCCTGGCCGTCTGTATGGTCAGCGCTAGCGTCAGGTCCTTCGTCGGCTGCAACTTCTGTGAGACATCTTTGTCGAGTCTCCAACAGCAATTCGGTGTCGGATGTTCTCATCTCTGCTCGCGCCGAAGTCTCAATGCTCCGACAGTTCATACAAAGCCCGGATAAAAGTCTCAGCTTTATTTCCCGGTCTTTGCACGCGCTGTTGGAAACATGCACGTGAGTGTATTACATTCCTTCTCGGCACAAAGTACTCATCGAGCTTTCCAAGCACCCTATCAAAGTCATTTCTATGGCCCTCATCGGTAGATGCAAACGATCGGTAGATGCAGGTTTCTACCCTGCACGGCGCCATCTTCTTTGTCTAGTTTAGTGGCGGTTCTGAATCTCACCAAATGCTGCTCCCAATCCGGCCACCCGTCTGGCTTATCGAAGGGAAAGTTCGTCGGGGGGTTGAATTTAGCCACGACTCCTGTCGTTGTTTACTTCTGACACCATGTAAATAATTGTGATATGCTTTATTTAGCTTTTGTCGGTTTTAATGAATCGCCGTCAGGCAACACACCAACACTCATCTACCTTCCTCCGGAATTCCCCGAAGTCCTCTAGGCAGTGTTGTCAACTCTCGTGAGACAAATAAGCAACTGCAGCTTCAAAAACAAGCCCAATACCGCTATAGCATGTCATGGCCTTCACAACATGTATTAAACTGAAACAATTTAGAGTTTGAGAAACAAAAATATAACTTATTTTACCAACTCATCCAACAGCAACAAAGTATGCCTACATAGGGAAGGCAGGCATTAATTAAACTCAATTCAAATTCTGACATGCCTATTTGTTTAGCAAATCAGAACATTTTTAACACAACATTCATATTGTAACGTGCATGGATATGTAGACACGTTGGTTCTTGACTAACGGGTCAGACCCTTTAATCGACTGGTTAACGTTGTCGTTTGCAGAGTGGGAGACACGGGTTCGCGTCCCGGCTGTGGCGGTTCTTGGACTGCCCTCCGAATTCGCTACAGTATTCAGAATGCAGACCTATTTGACATGAACAAACCTGTCTGTGTACTGTGTATTTTGCTAAAACGCTAACAAAGTAGGCCTATATATGGCAGACACTAATTCAATTCAAATGTTGCAAATGCCAGTTTCTGCATTGCCAAATACTAAATCAAAAAAAATTAAACAAAACATTTACAGCAAAGTTATGACAAACATACATGTTATAGCGAATTCGGGGGGCAACCACAAGAATTGCCGTAGCCGGAACGCGAACCCTCCGCACCGCGGGAGACATCGCTAACCGCTTGACTAAAGGGTCCGACCCGTACGCCAAGGGCCAACGTGTCTACTTATCCATGCACGTTACAATATATAGGTTTGTGGGAGGGCCAGTTGCACTGCACTGATCGTATGCGTCCACGTCGAACGTTCAGCGCCAACTGCGTACTGGGTGGCCTCGATGCTTAGGCTACGCGCAGGCTGCACCGTAGGCTCTGCGACGGTTCGCTGCACGCAGAAGCCATGCTGTAAGCAGATAGTGTCAGTCGATGCAGCTGGTGAAAATACACTCTGAATGTAAAAACAAAGTCGCTTATTATTTTTACGATCAAGCAACCATAGTTTTAAAAACAAGCCCCCCCCCCCAAAAAAAGGCAACCTGCGACTCATGATTTTTTCAAGCGACTTAAAAAAGAAAGCCCAAAGTCGCGTATTATAAGCGGACTTGGCAACTATGCTATTGTATGTATTCCCGTATATCGCACAGTATATGCGCAAGCGCATTTGACTACCATATATGATATCGAATACAATGGACCTGGGGACAGCACGGTGGCACAGTGGTTACGCTGTCGCCTCACAGCAAAACGGTCTTGGGTTTGAACCCCGGCGCTGTCCAACCTTGGGGATTGTCCTGGGTCATTTTCTGTGTGGAGTTTGCGTGTTCAACCTGTGTCTGCGTGGCTTTCCTCCGGGTGCTCCGGTTTCCTCCCGCAGTCCAAAGACATGTAGGTCAGGTGAATGGGCCATACTAAATTGTCCCTTGATGTGTGTGTGTGTGTGTGTGTGTGTGTGTGTGTGTGTGTGTGTGTGTGTGTGTGTGTGTGTGTGTGTGTGTGTGTGTGTGTGTGTCAGACCTGTGATGGACTGGTGGCCTGTCCAGAGTGTCTCCCCGCCTGTCGCCCAATCGGGACAAGCAGCTTGGAAAGGAATGGAACAATGGAACTGGATTGTGTTGATCCAAGTACCAAAAAAGTACATTTGAGAAACTCAGCAGCATCGTCTCTCTCTTTCTAGAAATCATGACCTTGTTACTCAAGATAACCCAAAGACCTTGTTGTGAGCAGTTTCATGTAGGAACTGTATTCTTAGACTGACCTACACCTACATGAACCTACTGGCGTTTGACTAGGTCCAGAATTGCATTAAGGAGAGGGGTGGCATGCAAGAGGTACAGATGGGTGGCGCTTCACTAGGTCCAGAGAGGTGGAGCTTAAGTAGATCAAGCTCCACCTATTTGGCTCTGCAGTGTGCAGCACTTGGTGCTGAACGAGAGAGCCGTTTGCTCTTTGCTCTTTTGAGAATGTAAGTTCATGGAAGATTCTGAGAAAGGGTTTCTGTTTAATAATATTCCAGCTGATTTTTGATCTCATGACGGTGTTGCCGGGACCGCAGCTTTGTGTCCTGAGATCTTTTTCGGTGTTGCTAGCTAGCATCACTGCTTCAAGCTAAACAGGCTAAAAGCCTGAATGCAGACTGCGACGTGGTCAGCCCTGAAGCCGGGACCAAAAGAGGACCGTGTCAGTCTGTCACAGGTGCGAGATATATAGCAACAAGATGTTTATATGTGGTTGCTAATGCAGCAAGAAAACAAGTTCGAAGTTTCATCCAAATCTTGGTTGGATCTACCAACAACAAATGGACGATATGATTAAAGAGGTCCCTAAAGATCAGTTTGCAGTACTCCCAAAACGAATGGAAGACCTAAAAGAAACTTGCAAGGAGTTGACTATAAAGTGCAAGGCCGCATGTACAAACATCAATACCGTGTGTGAATCAGTCTTACGTATCAGTGACTGGGAAAACAGACTACCGCGAGTGTCAATCAAACAGAACAATATAATTCCTCCGGAATAATGTATTATTGCTATGGAAAAATATAACCTCATACCCTCTGGCAAGCGCTAGAGAGCAAAGTGCACCAACACCACCAGACATGGGAACAGTTTCCTCCCGCAGGCCATCTCTCATGAACACTTAACCGCACAGAGCAATAATGGACACTTATGTAAATATGGCACTTTAGAAATAGCTCCCTCTGGTCAAAATGTCTCACTAGGATGTGTACTACTTCTTTGTAAAGCAGATGTGCGAACGACCAGAGGAGGCGCTAGTGCAGCGACCAGGACACACCCACATCCGGCTTCCCACCCACAGACACTGCTAACGCCCGACCAAGCCGGAGGTAACACGGGGATTCGAACCGGCGATCCCCATGTTGGTACGCAGCGGAATAGGCCGCCACGCCACCCGGACGCCCCTCAAAATGCACATGTCAGACAGGCTTCCTGCCTCATAACTATGATATTTGCTTTGCTTGTAGCATTGTTAGCAGTCAGCATTCAGCTGGTGCCTGATTGAAAACCGGTTACCTGCTGATATACTGGTCATGTGTAGCCCCCCTATAGGAGGGATGGATAGCTCAGTGTTCAGCAGCTAACATAACTTTAACTTTCACTGGTGTCGGTACCGTTTGTTAGCATTCAATCTTTAGCTAACATTTTTTTTTCTTCCTGATAGTGGTCTATCTATCCATCCATTATCCAAACCAAATGCTGGAGCCTATCCCAACAGTCGTTGATTGGCAGGCGGGGAGACACCCTGGACAGGCCGCCAGTACATCACAGGGCAAACACACACACACACACACACACACACACACACACATATGCATATTTACGATTGTACATTTGTATGTACAATCGTAGATATACAGACAATTGTTGTATACTGGTTACAAATTAATATTTTTATTGTTATAATTACAACATAAGTATGTAATATAATATATAATTATGTAATAGATAATACACAAATATGTAGTATATATTTTAGTATATATGATATAATATAATATAATACAACATTGGGCGGCATGATGGTGCGGTGGTAACAGAAGGTGGTCCTGGGTTCCAGCCCCGGGGTAGTCCAACCTTGGGGGTCGTCCCGGGTCATCCTCTGTGTGGAGTTTGCATGTTCTCCACGTGTCTGCGTGGGTTTCCTCCGGGGGCTCCGGTTTTCTCCCACAGTCCAAAGACATGTAGGTCAGCTGAATCGGCCGTACTAAATTGTCCCTAGGTGTGTGTGTGGTGTGTGTGTGTGTGTGTGTGTGTGTGTGTGTGTGTGTGTGTGTGTGTGTGTGTGTGTGTGTGTGTGTGTGTGTGTGTGTGTGTGTGTCTGTAGGCCCTGTGATGGTCTGGCAGTCTGTGCAGGGTGTCTCCCCGCCTTCCGCCCAATCACTGCTGACTGCTGGGATAGGCTCCAGCATCCCCGCGACCCAGCATAAGGAGAAGCTGTTTGGATAATGAATGGATAATACAATATTAGTATATACTATAGTGTATCAACATCAAGTTAGAGTTATAATGTTAGTAAATAATATAATATATAAGCAATATTATACAGTATATAAGCATGTTTTTAATTATTCAGCCGTAACAAAACTCTGTATAGCTGTAATATACTACCTGTTGTGCAGACATACTTATCTCCAGTATTTTATTTGTTATTGCATTTATTTCTTTTGTTGTTTTTTTTGTGATTAATATATGTAGTTACTAGATGCTGCTGCAAACTGGAGTCAGTTTCCTTGTATGCATAAGCACACTTGGCCAGTAAATTTGTTTCTGATTCGGACAATTATGCAAGGCATTCCTGAGTCCACACATGAGGGCTGGGAGAAGCCCGATGACAAGGTCCACGGCCTGCTCGCTGCAAAGCCACAGATGATTGAAAAGCGGATCGAGGTGGATGGTGCCCACAGGGAGAGAACCAGCTCAGGTGGCGGTGGCAGATCCAGGCGGATAGTGGTGAAATCCCTCCGATTCAAAGACAGGGCGGCATGCCATAAACTGAAAAGGACTAACATCTTCCTTACTGAGGACTGCAACTGAGGCCGGATGCCAGAGGCAAAAAATCACTCATCCCAGCCATAAAAGCTGAAAAAGGGAAAGGGAACATTGCGTACATCTGATACAACAGACTCGTTATCCACCCTTCCTCCCAACAGACAGACAGAGCGGAAACAGCCAAACCTATGGGATCGTAACTTTGCGAGCACGCACACACAGATACACACAGACACACCTGACTGAATGTTGAATAGTGTTTCTTGTTTTTTTTGTAGCCCATGTTAATATATATATATATATATATATATATATATATATATATATATATATATATATATATATATATATATATATATAACCTTAGAAATAAGGTTCAGGATGTTGATAACTGGCTAAAATGTAACAGACAACATTCATATTCTGGCCATATCTGAGACCCACCTATATGACTCATTTGATGATGCTTACAGTGGCAATACAGGGATATAGCATCTACTGAAAGGACAGGGATACCTATGGGGGAGGAATTGCAATATACATTCAGAGCCCCATTGCTGTTCAGCTCAGAGAGGACTTAATGTCAGGTGCTGGTGAAATGTTGTGATTGCAGGTTCACCTGCCTCATTTAAAGCCTTTGTTGTTGGGATGCTATTAAAGGCCACCGTGTTCTGGCAGTCTGTATTAAGATCATTTGTGTGAAATGCTTGATAGATAATGTAACGTGAATAGAAATATTTATTTTCTGGGACACCTGAACATTGGTTTTCTTTCATCAAGCTGTCCGCTGAAAAAGAAACTTCTCACTCTAACCAGGGCTTGTAATCTGGTTCAGGACATTAATCAACCTACCAGGGTGTTTCTAACAGTACAGGAATCATATCATCCACGGGCATTGATCACATTTGCAGTAACACTGGAGAACTTTAATCCAAAGCTGCATCTGTTCCCATTGGATGCAGCAACCGTAATCTAGTAGCTATATCCAGGAAAGCCAAAGTTCCAACAGTTGGGCCTAAAATACTGTTTAAGAGATTATACAAAGGATTTTGCTGTGACTTGTTTGTGGATATTAAACATATTTGTTTGTCTAATCTGAGTAAAGAGAGGGACCCAGATGCTGCACATGATGTATTTATGAAATTGTTGCTTCCAGTAATTGATAAGCATGCACCTGTCAAGAAACTGATGGTTTGAACTGTTAGCGCAATGTGGATATTGGGGGGGGGGGGTGCTTGGTTGAAAGGGATGAAGCAAAAGGAGAGTCAAGTAAGGCTGATTGCACATCTGATTGGTAGACCTGCTGTAGGGAACTATGTCACCAAACTGAACAAAAAGAAGAAGAACATTTATTATGAAACAAAAATAAATAAAGAAATTACACATACATACATATATATACATATACATACACATACACACACACACACACACAAACACATATACACACACACACACACACACACACACACATATGTGTGTGTATATATGTGTGTTTGTATATATGTGTATATATATGTATATATAAAGCATGATGGAAAAAAAGCTCTGGAGTACCTTAAATGGTGTCATGGGCAGAAAGAGTAATTCAACTATATATTTCATTGAGTCAGATAGGTCTTTCTTTACTAAACCTTTAGACATTGTCAATTATTGTAATTATTATTTTATTGGCAAAGTGTGTACATTAAGGCAGGATATACTGAAATCAAGTTGTGAGCCATCACATGCGTGCATAAAAGCCCAGATAATGAAAGACACAATCTTTTGAACTGTGTAAAGTGATCATAGAAGAGATGGAAAAATTATTATTTTCTATGAGAAACTACCTGATATTGACAAATTAGATGGAAAACTACTGAGGATGGTAGTGTACCATATTGTCACACCTATGTGCCATATCTTTAATTTGAGCCTTGTGAGTAATGTGAGTAATGTGTATCCCTAAACTTGAAGATAAGGTAAAGTCATTCCACTCCCCAAGAATGCTAGGGCTGCCTTTACTTGCTCTAACAGCATTAGACAGGTACCAGGCGGCCAGAAGGGTTGTGGCTTCAGCAGTCTCGGAAGCAAAAACTCGGGTGTGAGAGGAGTTAGGCTGGGCTATGGAGGAGAACTTTCGGTTCGACTCAAGGACGTTCTGGCAAAAGGGAAGAAGGGGTTTTACTCAGGCTGTGTTCAGCCAGGGAGGGGAACTGTTGACCCGGACTGGGGATGTTGTCAAGTGGTAGAAAGAACACTTTGAGGAGCTCCTGAACCCTGCTAAAACGTCCTCAGTGGAGGAGGTAGAGTCTGAAGACTCGGAGGAAGCTCCACCCATATCCCTGGCAGAGGTCTCTGAGGTAGTTAAAAAGCGCCGGGTGTGGATGACATTCGCCCTGAGATGCTGAAGACTCTGGACATTGTTGGGCTGTCTTGGTTGACATGCCTCTTCAGTGTTGTGTGGAGGTCTGGGACAGTACCTGTGGAGTGGCAGACTGGGGTGGTGGTTCCCATATTTAAAAAGGGGGACCAGAGGGTGTGCTATTATTATGGGTGCATCACATTGAACAGCCTCCCGGGGAAAGTCTAAACTAGGGTTCTGGGAAGGAGGCTCCAACCGATCGTCAAACTTCGGATCCAGGAGGAACAATGCGGATTCCATCCTGGCCATGGAACAACGGAACAACTCTTTACCCTTGCAGAAATGCTGAGGGGGGCATGAGAGTTTGACCAGCCAGGCTGCATGTGTTTTGTGGACATGGAGAAGGCTTACGACCGTGTACCCCGGGGCACTCTGTGGGGGTACTGTAGGAGTATGGGGTACCGGGGCAGTTGCTACAAGCCATCCGGTCCTTCTATAACCAAAGTGAGAGCTGTGTTCGCATTCTCAGCACAAAGTCAAACACGTTTTCAGTGGGTGTCAGACCCCGCCAAGGTTGTCCCTTGTTTCCTCGATTCTGTTTGTGATTTTCATGGACAGGATCTAAAGGCGCAGCCAAGGTGAGGTGTGTGTCCGTTTTGGGAACCTCAGATTTGCATCTCTGCTCTTCGCAGATGATGCGGTTTTGTTAGTTTCATCAGAACGTGACCTCCAGCACGCACTGGGGCGGTTTGCAGTGGTGTTTGAAATGGCCGGAATGAGAGTCAGCATTTCCAAGTCTGTGGCCATGGTTCTCTACCGGAATATAGTGGATTGCTCCTCCGGGTAGGGGATGAGTTGTTGCCTCAAGTGAAGGAGTTCAAGTATCTTGGGGTCTTTTTACCGAGTGAGGGTAGGATGGAACGGGAGATTGACGGGCGGATTGGTGCAGCATCAGCTATAATGTGGACGTTGTACCAGACTGTTGTGGTAAAAAGGGAGCTGAGTTAGAAGGCAAAGCTCTCAATTTACCAGTCAATCTTCGTTCCAACCCTCACCTATGGTAATGAGTTTTGGGTAGTGGACGAAAGGGTGAGACCGCGGATACACGCTGCTGAAATGAGTTTCCACCGTAGGGTGTCTGGGTTCAGCCTTGGAGATAGGGTGAGGAGCTCAGACATCCGGAGGGAGCTTGAAGTTGAGCCGCTGCTCCTTCGCGTTGAAACGAACCAGTTAAGGTAGTTCGGGCATCTGATTATAATGCTTCCTGGGCGCCTTCCTTTGGAGGTTTTCCGGGCACAGCCAACTGGGAGGAGACCCCGGGGTAGACCCAGAACTCGCTGGAGGAGCCGGAGGGCGTTGCTGGAGAGAGGGACGTCTGGAGTGCCCTACTTATCTTTCTGCCGTGACAATACCCCGGAGAAGTGGCTGAAGTTGAATGAATGAATGAATGAATATACGCTATGGACAAAAGTATTGGGACAGGTGGCCATTACACCTACATGAGCTTTTATGACATTCCATTCTAAATCCATAGGCATTAATATGGAATTGGGTCCCCCTTTGCAGTTATAACAGCTTCCATTCTTCTTGGAAGGCTTTCTGCCATATTTTAGAGTGTGTCTGTGGGATTTTTTGCCCATTCATCCAGAAGAGCATTTGTGAGGTCAGGCACTGATGTTGGACGTCAAGACCTGGCTCGCAATCTCCATTCTAGTTTATCCCAAAGGTGTTCGATGGGGTTGAGGTCAGGGCTGTGTGCGGATCAGTCAAGTTCTTCCACAACAAATTCACCCAACCGTGTCTTAATGGACCTCGCTTTGTGCACTGGGGCACAGACATGCTGGAACAGAAAAGGGCCCTCCCCAAACTGTTCCCACAAAGTTTGAAGCACAGAATTGTCCAAAATGTTGGTATGCTAAAGCATTAAGATTTCTCTTCACTGAAACTAACAGCCTAGCCCAACCCCTGAAAAACAACCCCATACCATTATCCCTCCTCCACCAAACATTACAGTTTGTAAAATGCAATCAGGAAGGTAACGTTCTGCTGGCATCCGCCAAACCCAGACTCGTCCATCAGACTGCCAGAAAGAGAAGCGTGATTCATCACTTCACAGAACACGTTTCCACTGCTCCAGAGTCCAGTGGCAACATGCTTTACACCACTCCATCCGATGCTGGGCATTGTGCTTGATGATGTAAGGCTTGCATGCAGCTGCTCGGCCATGAAAACCCATTCCATGAAGCTCCCGGCGCACAGTTTTTGTGCTGATGTTAATGCCAGAGGAAGTTTGGAACGCTGCAGTTATTGAGTCAACAGAGCGTTGGCTACTTTTATGCACTATGCGCCTCAGCACTCGTTGACCCCGCTGTGTGACTTTACGTGGTCTGCCACTTCGTGGCTGAGTTGCTGTTGTTCCTAAATGCTTCCACTTTTCAATAATACCACTTACAGTTGACCGTGGAATATCTAGCAGGGAAAACATTTCACGAACTGACTTACTGCAAAGGTGCCATCCTATGACAGTACCACGCTTGAATTCACTGAGCTCTTTAGAACCACGCATTCTTTCACAAATGTTTGTAAATGCAGACTGCATGGCTAGCAGCTGGAGTTTATAAACCTGTGGCAATTGGTCTGAATGAAACAGCTGAATTCAATGATTAAGAAGTGTGTCCCTCCGCTCTGGTGGCCAAGCGGAATAAACCGCCGTTCTTGCAACCCGCTCGTCATGTGGCTGGGAGGTTCGTATCCCAGACTCGCCGTAACCGGTCACGGCTAGAGCGTCCACGGGGTAAGGCATTCTTTAGGCCCCCCTTACCCGAGGGATAGTGGGTGTAGATTGGTGTAGTGTTCGGAAACTCGTCGTTCTCCAGTGACCCCTCTGGCCCACCCGGGCGCCTGCAGCCAAGCAACTGAAAGCATTCTCCCTACGTCTCCTTCGCGGCCTGAAGGTGATGCAATCCATGCGAGGCTTCAGCGTGTAAAATAGCGAGATTAGCCGACCAGAGTTTGAAGGAAGCTGGTGTTACGACTATCTCTTTCCTGTGGAAACGTGAGCCAGGGGAGTTATTCGACAAGAATTCCGGCCATATGCCATTGGGTTAAGCGGGTGGGATAAGGGGAAAAACTAGAAATAAATGTATAAAAAACAAAGAAAAGAGGTGTGTCCCAATACTTTACTTTTTCCTATACTGTGTGTGTGTGTGTATATATATATATATATATATATATATATATATATATATATATATATATATATACACTCACTGGCCACTTTATTAGGTACACCTTGCTAGTACCGGGTTGGACCCCCTTTTGCCTTCAGAACTGCCTTAATCCTTCGTGGCATAGATTCAACAAGGTACTGGAAACATTCCTCAGAGAGTTTGGTGCATATTGACATGATAGCCTCACGCAGCTGCTGCAGATTTGTCGGCTGCACATCCATGATGCGAATCTCCCGGTCCACCACATCTCAAAGGTGCTCTATTGGATTGAGATCTGGTGACTGTGGAGGCCATTTGAGTACAGTGAACTCATTGTCATGTTCAAGAAACCAGTCTGAGATGATTAGAGCTTTATGACATGGCGCGTTATCCTGCTGGAAGTAGCCATCAGAAGATGGGAACACTGTGGTCATAAAGGGATGGACATGGTCAGCAACAATACTCAGGTAGGCTGTGGCATTGACACGATGCTCAATTGGTACTAAGGGGCCCAAAGTGTGCCAAGAAAATATCCCCCACACCATTACACCACCACCACCAGCCTGAACCGTTGATACAAGGCAGGATGGATCCATGCTTTCATGTTGTTGACGCCAAATTCTGACCCTACCATCCAAATGTCGCAGCAGAAATCGAGACTCATCAGACCAGGCAACGTTTTTCCAATCTTCTATTGTCCAATTTTGGTGAGCCTGTGCGAATTGTAGCCTCAGTTTCCTGTTCTTAGCTGACAGGAGTGGCACCCGGTGTGGTCTTCTGCTGCTGTAGCCCATCTGCCTCAAGGTTCGACGTGTTGTGCGTTCAGAGATGCTCTTCTGCATACCTCGGTTGTAATGAGTTACTAATTTGAGTTACTGTTGCCTTTCTATCAGCTCGAACCAGTCTGGCCATTCTCCTCTGACCTCTGGCATCAACAAGGCATTTTCGCCCACAGAACTGCCGCTCACCGGATATTTTCTCTTTTTCGGACCATTCTCTGTAAACCCTAGAGATGGTTGTGTGTGAAAATCCCAGTAGATCAGCAGTTTCTGAAATACTCAGACCAGCCCGTCTGGCACCAACAACCATGCCACGTTCAAAGTCACTTAAATCACCTTTCTACCCCATTCTGATGCTCGGTTTGAACTGCAGCAGATCGTCTTGACCATGTCCACATGCCTAAATGCATTGAGTTGCTGCCATGTGATTGGCTGATTAGAAATTTGCGTTAACGAGCAGTTGGAAAGGTGTGCCTAATAAAGTGGCCGGTGAGTGTGTGTATATATATATATATATATATATATATATATATATATCGAGAGCAATTTGTTGTCATTTCTATTATGTACTTGAGCACACAAAAGAAACGAAATTCCGCTTCACCCAGCCCACGTATATTTGGCTGTGAGTTCAGCAGTCATGCTATTCCTGGGTTTTTCCAGCTCAGTGATCAGCGTGTTCAGCGTGAGAGAGGGCCCGGTCGCCTTCTTGCTAACGTTAGCCTAGTTCCTGAAGGAGGGGGGTAGTCTAACGAGCATGGATGAATAGACTCGCTAGCCCATGGCTAAGAGGTTGGACCCTTTAGTCAACTGGTTAACGTAATCGCCCGTGGTGCGGGAGGTCCGGATTCGCGTCCTAGCTGCGGCGGTTCTCGGCTTCCCTGAATTCGCTACATCTTAATGTATATCGCGTTTTTTTCTTCCGGAAACCGTCAATGGTTTTGATAAAAGTGCTCAAAAAACGAGGAACGGAATATTAAGAGATCGTTAACGGTCCAATGGGGGGGGGGGTAGTTGTCTATTGGCATGATTTATTTATAATTACAATTATGGTGCTTATATCTATGTCTGCAACTGCTGGTCAATTAATTCCTGTTATTCAACGTGGACCTTGCTGGTTTGCAAATGATAAAATATTTTTCAGTTAGACATATTTATTTTATCATAGCCATTGGAGCTTTAGCGATAACATGTTTTTGAATTTTTGAATGTCGCACCTCTCTCTTCCCCATTGGAAGTTGTGCACGTGATGTGCATGACGGGGCAGTAATTGCTATGTTCTTACCCGGGTAGCTTTATTGATGACTGCTTATGGCATGAAACAGGCTTGTACTGTCTCATAAACAATTTACTTGACACTGGATTATTTCGATCATTTGTTAAGCACATTCCCTACCGTTGAGTGATTCTTTTAGCAAAGTTACACACACACACACACACACACACACACACACACACACACACACACACACATATATATACTATATATATATATATATATATATATATATATAAATGTGTGTGTGTGTATTTGTATATATATATATATATATATATATATATATATATGTGTGTGTGTGTGTGTGTGTGTGTGTGTGTGAATAAGAATATGTAAAATATGTTTGTGGATATTGTTGTTATACTTTTCTGACTTTAATTTCATGTGGTTGTTTTGCTTGTGTCTTTTATCTGTTGTCATGCTTTTTTTTAGTTTGTGTGGACCCCAAGAAGTGTAACTGATGTTCTGCTTCAGCTAATGGGGACCCTAATTAAATCTTAAATCCTTTTAATCTCAAAAATTAAGTGAAACCCTTAATAGGAAAGAGAGGGACGGAGAGAGAAGAAATGGAGAGAAAAACATGTAGGCTTCTCTGCATATGTAAACAGACCATATCAGAAATAGAAATAACCCCAGGTCACACTGCACTCATTCTGCAGATGCCTCTCAACTCTTGTAGTTACCAGTTTACCCTTATGAGGACAGATTGGCTTGATCCCATCCATCCATCCATTATCTTGACCGCTTATCCTGCTCTCAGGGTCGCGGGGATGCTGGAGCCTATTCCAGCAGTCATTGGACAGCAGGCGGGGAGACACCCTGGACAGGCCGCCGGTCCATCACGGGGCCCACCTGCCCCCCCCCCCACACACACACACACCACACCTTGCTTGCTTTAGGTTGTCTGTCGTGTCCGATGATGACAATCCTGCCTCTGTCACTTGTGAGTCTTCTTATTCTTATGGCTGTAAAGCCCAATCCGTGACCCACAATGTCTGCCACAGACAGAAGAGGTGAAATCACTGACTGGGGATGTAGGTGTGGTACTGGCTTCATGTCTCCTCAGACGTCTCCTGGTCCGTCAATCACTGCGGTCCTTCTCGAGGTTTTGCACCCCTTGTTGACAGAACTGCCGCAAGATGGAGCGTTGGGCGGCAGTGTCCTCCAACTGTTTCGGGTTCAGGCCGCACTTTTTTATGATGGTCTTCAGTTGGTCTTTGTACCGTTTTTCTGGCCCCCTGCCAAGCGGCGGCCGAGATGTAGCTGGCCATACAGCACTTTACGCGGTAAGCGCTCCTTTGGCATCCCGATGACACCCTGGACAGGCCGCCGGTCCATCACGGGGCCCACATACCCCCCCACACCACACCACACCACACCACACCACACCACACCACACCACTTCATTCATTGGGACAATTTAGTACGGCCAATTCACCTACCCTACATGTGTTTGGACTGTGGGAGGAAACCGGAGCCCGCGGAGGAAACCCACGCAGACACGGGGAGAGCATGCAAACTCCACACAGAGGACGACCCGAGATGACCCACCAATGTTGGACTACCCCGGGGCTCGAACACAGGACCTCCTCGTTGTGAGGCGAACGCGCTAACTACTGCGCCACTGTGCCGCCGATTAGCATGATTAAAACAATCAAAATGACCTGGTCAAAATGATAAAGTACATATACTATTAAAATGGGGCTTAACCATCAGCTACTGTGTAATAGAAGAAGAAGAAGAAGAAGAAGAAGAAGAAGAAGAAGAAGAAGAAATAATCCACTTTATTTTTGTCATTGTACAGTTGTTTGATTACAATGAATTCAATCTTCTGCATGTAACCCACCCTATTGTATAGGAGCAGTGGGCAGCTGCAGCACCCGGGGACCAACTGCAGTTCTTCTTTCCATTGCCTTGCTCAGGGGCACAGGCAGAAGATTAGGCCTGACATGCAGACACGGGGAGAACATGCAAACTCCACACAGAAAGGACGTGGGATGGCCTGGGATTCAAACCCAGGACCTTCTTACTGTTGCTAACCACTGGAAGGAAGGTCAGAGCCACAAACTAGGTTCAACCAAAGCCCAGAAGAACAGCATGTCTTGATGCCTGCTCAATAATCCCGGTAAGGAAAGCCCAGAGAGTTGACTCAGTTCATGTGGACACACTGTTCAGTGGGAGAAAACAGCATATTTGCAGAACAGCATGTTGAGGACTTTTACATCTGGGATAATCATTTTTACATTCACAAAATGACAACCCAGCAAAGTATAGAAATGGGTAGCAGGTACAACACGATGTGCAAATCTATAAGAAAGCTGACCGAGGGGCGTCCGGGTAGCGTAGCCGTTGCCTACCAACCGTATCCCGTTACTTACCAACACGGGGATCGTAGGTTCGAATCCGTGTGTTACCTCCGGCTTGGTCGGGCGTCCCTACAGACACAATTGGCAGTGTCTGCGGGTGGGAAGCTGGATGAGGGTATGTGTCCTGGTCGCTGCATTAGCGCCTCCTCTGGTCGGTTGAGGCGCCTCTTCAGGGGAGGGGGGACAGAATAGCGTGATCCTCCCACGCGCTACGTCGCCCTGGTGAAACGTCTTGCTGTCAGGTGAAAAGAAGCGGCTGGCGACTCCACATGTATCGGAGGAGGCATGTGGTAGTCTGCAGCCCTCCCCGGATCGGCAGAGGGGGCGGAGCCGGGACGGCTCGGAAGAGTGGGGTAATTGGCCGGATACAATTGGGGTGAAAGAAAAGGGGGGAAGGGGGGGAGGCTGACTGAGTATATTCGTCAGTTGCTGTACTGTATATAAGCATTGAACTTACATGTAAGTAAAGAAAGAAAATTAAGTTATACAATTTAATGCAGAAACCTAATTAATCTAATGGGTGGTTCTATAGCCTACACTTCAAAAAAAGGAAGCCTAGTGATTCACCCTGCCATAGGAAAATAGACGGAAAGAGTAATTTCACGATGTTACAAATGATAAGAGATGTCTGTTTATAGGTTTTAGCATTGAGGATAATTTGGTTTAATTTTATTTTGGTGAGAGATATTAAATCAGGCGAGCCTTCTGATCGCACGTGCCATCCAGTATTGAGTGTTTCGCCTTTGCAGATTCAGTTAATAATGGCGTTTATGCCAGTTGACCACAGTGAATTCATTACGGTGGAGGAGAGGAGGGTGACGGAGAGGTATGTGCTGCTGGGTGCTACATGCTGAAAAACAACCTCTGATAGGAAGCACTTTGGTGGAAACCCAGCAAATAAAATAAGCAGAGGATGGCAGAGAAACTGAAAAAAAGGCAGAGTGATATGGGGAAAAAAAAAACAAAAAAACAAAACAGGCAGTTAGGGAAAGAATCCCAAAAGCCTCTGCTGCCTCATTGGTAGCTTAATGGTGTGTGTCATAAACGGCGCAACCACCTCATCTCTACTTCCCCCAATCTCTCATCTCTCTTCCCCTCCCTCATCCGTCTCTACCCAATTGCTTCCTCCATTGTTGCTTCTGTCTTTATCTAAGCCTGACGTTTACTGCACAGTGGATTCCTTCTGCTTAACACCTGGACGTAAAATACAAATGCATATTTTTATTGGGTGTGAAACAGCCTTTATTCATGATGCATTCAATTCTCTGTCATGTCATACATTTAACATAATTACAATCAATTGCACACACATATACAATACACACACACATACACACAATAAAAATAATAAATACATATACAATTTTTCAGTCTACAAAACAAATCCTACCAGTTGGTAAAAAGATAATCCTCTAGCCTCATTTTCCATTCATTTTCAGTAATGTGAGCTGCAGCACATATGAGCTGTTAATTGTGTCCGAGTCATATCAAGCTGGTACTGCCTCCTTCGGATAGCAGCATGGATCAGCCCTCAACATCCCGTGATCACCATGGGGAACAGCTGCTATGTGATTGGTCCTGAGGATATTTGATTTGCAGCCAGACATGTCGCGGGGGAGGAAAGCTGGAGAACCAAATGAATGAGCCAATTAAATCCATTGGGACTTATGGAATAAGTAAACTAAAAAGGCAGGGGAGTCCGGCTAGCGTAGTGGTCAACCAGCACAGGGATCGCCGGCTCGAATCCCCGGCTCGAATCCCCGTGTTACCTCTGGCTTCGTCGGGCATCCCTACAGACACAATTGGCCGTGTCTGCGGGTGGGAAACCGGATGTGGGTATGTGTCCTGGTCGTTGCACTAGCGCCTCCTCTGGTCGGTTGGGGCGCCTCTTCTGGGGGGGAGGGGGAACTGGGGGATAAGCGTGATCCTCCCACGCGCTACGTCCCCCTGGTGAAACTCCTCACTGTCAGGTGAAAAGAATCGGCTGGTCACTCCATATGTATCGGAGGAGACATGTGGTAGTCTGCAGCCCTCCCCGGATCAGCAGAGGGGGAACAGCAGCGACCCAGACGGCTCGGAAGAGTGGGATAATTGGCCGGATACGATTGGGGGGGGTGGAGTAAAAAAAAGAAAGAAATAAATAGAACACAGACCAATCACAGGCTCAGTGACCACAAAATGACGTCAGTGACAGAAATACAGCAAATATGCACCAATCCCAAAAGGCAATGGCCACTGTGACCACTCGTCCGCAGGAGAGCTTGACACACAGATCACAGATCAGAGAAAACAGATAGACAGACAGACAGACAGACAGACAGACAGACAGACAGACAGTCAGAGAGCCAGTACTAAAAATTATGAATAGTACTTTCAATGTTGGTTCTTTGGCACACCTACATCCAGCATAGCCATTATTAATGTTATTTGCTGCAATGTTTATCCTGCTATGCTAACGGCACAGAGTGCCAAAACCAGCCTGCCATGTTTAACCTGTAGATGTCAGCAAACTCACTAAAAATGTGTAGGGTTTACACAAATCCAATTTTACTATTCCTGATTTCTTATATCCGAGGAACTGAAAGTAAAATCAGAATATTATTGGGTAAAGAAAAAGTATTAAAACTGCGTCCGGGCAAATGTAAAAAAAAAACAAGTTTGCACATTACATAGCATATTTACAGAGCCCCTAAAGGGACATGAGCAAAATCTTACTTCTCCCCAGGTTTCGCGTATGCACCTGAAACTTTCGCGTGAGCAACTGAAACTTTCTCATGTTGTCAATAGTTGTAGGACTCTTCTCACATCCTCTTCACCTAATGTAAGCATTACTATGGTTAACCTAAAGGCCGGTCTTATGACAGTAAGGGGTCAGAGGTTACTACCACATCAACTCCGCTTACATCTCCGCGAAGTCCTCATCCATGTGTAGAGTTGTTGCAGCCACTGAAGAGAGTGCTTATCATCACTATACTCACATTTACTATGAGCATCCATGATCTAAAATCACTAGTTCACCAGTTATGAATAAAATCAGCAAAACCCAAACTTAGGATGGAAAAGAAACTGAGAAAGGCTTAAAATAGAAATGACATCTGTTAAATGATCTATAGCATCTGGATATGCATGTTTTACCAGGTTTTATCCTTTATACCTAATGGAAATGGTTGTAGGTGATTATCTAATTCTTCTTCATTTATAACACCAGTGCTCGTTGGTTCTATCAAAACTCCTATCAGTGAAATCATCTGTGCCTTTCCCTCAGCCATAAGTACCACTAACCCTTCAGTAGGTACTGACAAATACACTAGCACAATTATAACCACAAAATCCAATTTAGTCATGTTCATTCTGATTGTATTTGTGCCCTCTTGCAGTGAGATGCATGGAGCCACGTTGTTCCCTCCTTCAGTTATACTGCTGTTGGTGTAGTAAGAATAACATGATATGGACTTCTCCAAGTGGGGAGTGCCAATGCTGCCTCCCCAGATCCTTCACCAGGACCTAGTTATCAGGCTGGAAAAGATACGTTGCTTCTCACTCAGGGGAGACAGAAGAGCTGTTTTCACCTAGGCAGAAATAGAACTTACAACCTGGGTTAATATCTTACAGTTGGCCACTAGTGCCTCATCCACACGATTTTGGTCTGTATGTGTTCCCTTATACAGATCTTGGACCACAGGCATATCTTTACCTGTCAAAGCTGTCCTCTAGCTGGAGTTAGTTCAATTAAATTCATAACGAGATGTTGAAATGGACTATCATGGATTGAAAATGTTGATTGTTGTGTTGTGTTATGTGACTTACCTATGCTGTGCTGAACACACAACATATTTTTGCAGCAATTTTTTTTTGCAAATGTGCTGAGCACAATTGAATCACAACACTGAGCGATGAAATTAATCATACCCCCTTTGAAACATGGTCCAGCCCACAGAAATATGAGCTGGAAATCTTGCAGATTACATCACGCCATGATCACTAATGATGGCATAACCAACAGCTCCAACCCCACCTACCCACCGAACCATCCGCATAAATCAAGTCAGGGTTAGAAAGAGGTTTAGGAGAAAGAGTCTGTCTAGGAGTCACTGTGTCAGCGATTACTGCCAAAAAGATCATGAGCTCAATCTAAAGGGATAGCTGTTTCAGATCCGCTTCCGGTGTGAGAAGATCACCCAGCACCGGTGTATGAAGATGGCGGTGCAAACTTATGCTTGCAGCGGCCTCACCCAGTACTGTCCATGCAGTGCCTTTGTCCATGTCTGTGTCTTTCGTTTGATGGCTTTGAGAGTTGGTGCTGGATCGGCTGTGAGAGTTTGGTCTGCTGCGTCCTGTGGACCCAGGGACCACGGCCCTGTCTGGAGCTGCGCCCGAGGAGGAAATACCAAGGGTCTGACAATGCTGAAGCGAGGCAGGCTAAGCTAACTGCTAGCCCTTGCAGACCAGCAGTTCTAATAACACTGAGGGCGGTCTGGCGGGGGCCTCGCCTAGTGTTGTTGTGTTGACTGTGGGGAGGTGTGTTGAAGGTGTGTGTCTGGGAGAGCTGGCGCTGGATCGGCTGGGGGAGCTTGGTCTGCTGCATCCGGTGGGCCCCTGGACCACAGCCCTGCTTGGAGCTGCACCCGCGCAGAAAACACCGAGGGCGGTCTGACAGAATGTAGAAGCGGGGCAGGCTAAGCTAACTGCTAGCCCATACAGACCGGAATTCTGACAGTCATCCTGGCATTCGCTGTCTTGGACAGTGATTTTTAAAAAATATATTTTCATCATAAGGAGCACAGCTGACACCTCAACAAGTCTCCAGTTGAGTCATCATTTGTGTTTCAGTAGGGGGAGTACTGGTGGTCCCTATCTCCTCTCCAGGTATGGATGGTCATTCGTTCACAGAGGAACTCATCCACCCTTTCACAGGTTTTGTTTTTAGTCCTGCTGGGTGTCCACACACCTGCCTTACAACACCCACTTCAACCATATATGTTGGATATATGCATTTTTGTAGTTTGGATATATGTGTTCTTGTAGTTTGGATGTGTTTTTGTCTTTGTGTTGCACGCTGTGGGTTGGGGAAAACCCACATTTCATTTCATCTGTGCGGGTGCATGGAATGAAATGAAAAATAAATGTTTTGATTCCTAACAATGTACCGTACAACATATACAAAATAGTTAGAATTACTTGACAATGTCAAGCGTTCATTTGATTGACTGCCCGCAGAAACAAACTGTATTTATATCTGGTTGTTTTGGTGTACAGTGCTCTGTAGCGCCCTACCAGAGAGGAGGACTTAGAACAGGTTGGGACCAGGGTATGATGGGTCTTGAGTGATGTTGCCTGCCATTTCCTGACTCTGGGCATGTATAATTTCTGAATGGAGGGCAGGTTGGCACCAATGACTTTCTCTGCAGACTTGACTGTCCATTTTAGTCTGTCTCTGTCCTGTTTGGTGACCGATCCAAACAGACGGGGATTGATGTGCAGAGGACAGACTGGATTATTGCAGTGTAGAACTGAATCACCCCGTGGAACCACCACCCGCGAGGATGAGCATTGGGGTAGGGTATAATGCAGGCCAGGCAGTGGGCAAAGGCGGGGTCCGAGGCTTGCCGACTTTCGGCATCGCAGACTAGTCCTCGGGGCATGGAATGTCACCTCTCTGGCAGGGAAGGAGCCTGAGCTAGTGCGGGAGGTGGAGCAGTACCAACTAGATATAGTTGGGCTCACCTACACACAGCATGGGCTCTGGTACCAAATTCCTAGAAAGGGGCTGGATTCTTTACTTTTCTACTTTTCTTTACTTTTCTTGCTAACAAGTCCTCAGTAGAGGAGGTAGAGTCTAAAGACTCTGGGGAGGCCCCACCCATATCCCTGGCAGAGGTCTCTGAGGTGGTTAAGAAGCTCCTCGGTGGCAAGGCGCTGGGTATGGATGAGATTTGCCTTGAGATGCTGAAGGCTCTGGACATTGTTGGGTGGTCTTTGCTGACATACCTCTTCAGTGTCGCGTGGAGGTTGGGGACAGTACCTGTTGAGTAGCAGACTGGGGTGGTCGTTCCTCTACTTAAAAAAGGGGGCCAGAGGGTGTGCTCCAATTATCAGGGCATCACACTGCTCAGCCTCCCTGGTGCTGGAAAGGAGGCTCTGACCGATTGTTGAACCACGGATCCAGGAGGAACAATGTAGAAAACCATGTTAAACATTATATTAATCATTACAGAGTATTTGTGTCTGGAGGGGTACTTTAAGAGCTTGAACTCCTGCCATCTGTTTGGCACCTTAAAATGCTGTGAGCCAAACAAAAGAAGTGGAAAAAATATTTTATCCCTAGTGCAATCAAGCTCCTCAATATTATAAAGTGATGCTTTTAGCTGTATCACTGTTTGTGATACATATGTTTAATGCTATATATGTGTTTGATATTACATATTTTTTTTCCTGTTACATGTTTTATTTTGTTCTGAGATGAGACCAAATATAATATTTTGTGTTTGGTAATATATCACCAATCGGAGAGGGACTGGTAATGCATCAGGGGGGACATTAACAAAAGAAAGAGGCCACCAGAACTATGCTTTTCGCTCGACCGCAGCAGTGGAGCCAGCCCTGCATGTGTGGTCGACAGTCACTGAGTGACTGAGTGAGTGATGGAGTTTCACCATTGGTCAGATGGCCAAGCTGGCGTTTCCCCATTGGCCGTGCAAACCGTTTTCTATTAGGTCATCATCTGTTCAAGGAGCTCATGTCAAAACAATCGCTTTTTAAACTTAGTTGCACAAAACCAGCTGTTTAATAAATGTAGTCACGGTCCAGCCATATAATATGTTTTAACCTGGTCTTGTTTTTGTTGTTTTTTGGTTTATGGATTTTTCTTGCCAGTGTCGAAATTAAATCCAATGTAGATAAGTTTCATCAAGTAAAATGGATGTACATGTCTCCAGCTTAAAACTGTGATTCAGGGTTCCATTATCCCTCAAGATGTTTTTTTTTCCTTTTTTGTGAGACTTTGTATTTAAAAAAATGTTTATTTACACTCCCTTTGTTTTCAGATGTGTGGATGATTGTAATTTGGTGGATAATGTCAGAAAGAGAAAAAAAAAGATTGCGGGGTGTCCATGTAACATAGCGGTCTATCCCGTTACCTCCCAACATGGGCAGTGCCAGATTGACCTATAGGCTTGGCAGGCTGAAGCCTAGGGCCTCAAAATCTAAGGGGCCTCCGGCAAGGTAATAACATTTTTGACACTGTCATAGGCCTTTCTTACACATGCTGTCATAACGCACTGTAGTCTCTTAACAACCCTTCAGTAATTTCCCTTGCTTCCCATTTCAGAATAATACTGTTTTGAGCCGATAACTCGACACTAGCATTGGTTTCTGTATTGATTTTGTCCTTCCAGGAAAGCAGTGAGATAGATAAGCTGAAAACACGTCTGTGCAAGTATCTGCAGAGGACGTTGTCGTTTTCATCAGTCAGGTTAGTAAAAAAACTACGCTGATTTATAGCATCTTTGTTAACGACAGGAAAAAAGCATACTCGTTTTGTAAACGGGTTTTGGAAGCAGATTTGATTCAGATTTTGCAATATAATTGTCAGTCAGGAACAATTCTTTAAGAAAAGTGGCCCAAATATCATACAGGAAAAAAAAATCATTTTTGATTTGTGGACCCCATTTGTGGACCTCATTTTGTGAGAGCACCCCTTCATGTTTTCCTTTCTTATAACTGTTGAAGGTTAATTTTACTTTTTGTTTTCAGATTCTAATCTGAGCATGAGTAAAAGATTTGAAAGTGGTGCTAGCAAGCTCAAGAGAAAGAGACTTGAAACTGATATGGTAAAGAAGTTAAGACGAATCACCGCTTTCTTGCATCAGCCACTGACAGAAGCAACAAGTGCCAGCGGTGAAGCAGATACATCGATACTACTCCTGCCACTACTTAAGGCTGCTCCCGTTAGGGGTCACTACAGCGGATCATATGTTTCCATTTCTTCCTGTCTTCTGCGTCTTCCTCTGTCACACCAGCCACCTCCATGTCCTCCCTCACCACATCCATAAACCCCCTATTTGGCCTTCTTCTTTTCCTCTTTCCTGGCAGTTCCATATTCAGTATCCTTCTCCCAATATGCCCAGCATCTCTCCTCCACACATATCCAAGCCATCTCAGTCCTGTCTCTCTTGCTTTGTCTCTAAACCGTCCAACTTGAGCGGTCCCTCTAATATAATCATCCTTCTTTGTCTCCCAGTGAAATACTAACACAAGGAAATCAGTGTGGTGGAGCTATCCAGACAACTACTAACATTCAACCAGATGAAAACCTCCCAAAAACAGAAACAGCCAGGAAGGATGTGGAACAGCAAGCTGATTATGAGGAAGCAGCCATGATGCCGGCTCAAAATGAAAATATAAAACTCATTCAAGAGTCGCTTACTGGACAGGGAGAGGCTAAAGAGCCACAAGAAAATAATGTGGATAGTCAGAATGTTCAGCTCACACCTGGTAAACTAGGCCAAGTCCAAGATATTCCAGACGCAGACATAGATGATGCCATACATAGATCTGCTGTAACAGATGGTTTGTGGACAGAATTATCACATGAGGAAGTATCTATTGAGTAAGAGAAGGGCCTTTCTCAAGTTCAGCATCATTGTGGACCATTTTCAAATTCCAAGCGAGTGTACAAAAAACAGTCCAGGTTTTTCAAAAAAGCTATTTTTTATTCAACAAAAGTCAATGGGGAGACATATAGCCGAGAGTGGCTTATGTCTTCTCCCTCAAAAGGCCAGATTTATTGATTTGTTTGTAAACTCTTTCCAAACCTTGCATCTTCTGCTACAACTTTAGCTTCTGAAGGGTGTGATGATTGGCAAAATTCCTATCTTATCCAAACTCATGACCTACCTAACACGGAAGCGAGGACAAACGTTAACCTCAGTGGTAGAGGAACAAATAAAAGCAAAACAGCAGTCCTGGCAGCAAGTCATGGAGAGAATTATGCACTCTTGCAGAATGAGGTACCATTCAGATGAGACAGTGCGCAATTTGGATCTCCAAATTACAGCAATTATCTTGATCATTTAGAACTAGCAGCAAAATCTGATCCATTTTTACTGGCTCATATCAATCGGTATGGAAATTCCGGATCAGGAAATCCCTCTTATTTGTCAAAAACTATGTGAGGAAATGATTCGACTCATGGCAAAAAAAAAAAAAAAGTCAAGGATGAAATTCTGGCTGACGTGAAAAAGGCTCACATACCAATCAGTTGACTTTAATTATCAGATATGTATCACCTGAAGACGGCTTACCAAGTGAGAGATTTTTAACTTTCCTTGAGCTATAAGACCACACAGTAGAAAGCATGGCTGACTTAGTGTTTAACTATCTCACTACTGAGCTTGAAATTGACTTTAGAAAATGCTGAGGGCAGTCTTACAACAATGCTGCCAACATGGCTGGTAGGTACAACGGTATGCAGCAAAAAATTAATCTAAAAAATTTTTTTTTGAAAGATTTATTCCATGCGCTGGTCAGTCTTTAAATTTGGTGGGCCATTTGGCTGTTGATGTCCTTTAGAGGAGGAATTGTGAATTGCGGGATTTTAAACAGCCGTCATCATGCTTGGCTTTACTCAGTTTTGTTTAAAACACTCTTTCATCTTCCTCTAGTCGCGAGGGTGGGGGGTT
Source organism: Lampris incognitus (assembly GCF_029633865.1). Classification (NCBI taxonomy): domain Eukaryota; kingdom Metazoa; phylum Chordata; class Actinopteri; order Lampriformes; family Lampridae; genus Lampris; species Lampris incognitus. Next base: position 40,169,808 of record NC_079219.1, read on the forward strand.
GGGAGGGGCCTCACAAGTGGAATAGCCTAGGGCCCCCCTTCGTCTAAATCCGGCACTGAACACGGGGATCGCCAATTCGAATCCCCGCGTTACCTCCGGCTTGGTCGGGCGTCCCCACAGACACAGTTGGCGTGTCTGCGGGTGGAAAGCCGGATGTGGGTGTGGGTCCTGGTCGCTGCATTAGCGCCTCCTCTGGTCGGTCAGGGCGTCTTTTCGGGGGGAGGGGGAACTGGGGGGAATAGCGTGATCCTCCCACGCACTACTTCCCCCTGGTGAAACTCGTCACTGTCAGGTGAAAAGAAGCGGCTGGCGACTCCACATGTATCGGAGGAGGAGACATGTGGTAGTCTGCAGCCCTCTCCGGATCGGCAGAGGGGGTGGAGCGGTGGAGCAGCGACCGGGTCGGCTCGGAAAAGTGGCGTAATTGGACGAGTACAACTGGGGAGAGGAAAAAAAAAAAGAAGGGGGGGGGGAAGAAGAAGAAGCAAATTCGTACCACACAGGAAATGCAATATTCTTCCACACATTTTCTAAATTAATTTTGACTTTTTTTTTTAATTTTAAGTTTTCATCCCATCAAGACAGCTCTTAGACTCTGTGATTACACTTCAGACTGGACAACAATGGTTGCCTGTTCTGAAAGCCGACAGCAGAGTAGGAATGAAAGCACAGTTATCTGCATACCAAATGAAAGGTAAAGCAGCTACCTTGTTTGGAGTTTGAGCCCTTCAAACCTTCTAGTTCTGAGTACTTTCATTCCTGTCATAATTCTAGACTTGTACAAGGCAGCATCTGCTAACCAATTACTGCCACCGCGTTTTAACACCAAAGGCATCGACACAGTGGGAATAGAAATTATGACTTTAGCCTTCAAGCAAACAAAAAGCCCTCTGGTCCCTCAAACTACTGCGCTAAAACAGCTGAGGAGCCAGGGAGAGGCTGGGGCCTGGCAGGGTGCTGAAAGGGAAAAAGGAGGAAAGGAAGGCAGAGGGAAATGTAAATAAAAAAGAAAGTGAAGATGTGTTAGAAGATAAGTGACAAAAAAAAAGTTTGATAAGAGATAATAATGGCACATTGTCATTGTGTTGTGGTGTCTACCCCCTCATCCTGTCTTCCTCTTCTCCTCCGCCACCACTACATGTTTCTTGCCTGATATGACACAGAATCGTGAACTCGTTACACGCCATTTCCATTTCCATTTCCAGAAGAATCAGTCAACTCGTTGGAGTGGGCCGAGTCAAAGGTCGGGACCCAGGCAATACACGCTCCTGGGTTTACCGAGCACATGCTGGGCCACTAGCTAAAGATTGAGTTTAAGGGCCATATACGGGGACACGAGTCTAATTTGATTCTGATCCTGGGAAGCAGAGAGCAAAAGAGAGAGAGAGACAGAGAGAGAGAGACAGAGGGAGAGAGAGACAGAGAGAGAGAGACAGAGGGAGAGAGAGACAGAGAGAGAGAGAGAGAGAGAGGGAGAACGAAGGATGACAAGAATCAGAATAAAGAGATGCCGGTGAAGTGGTTGGGGTGTGGGCTGTACGAGTGGAGAGAGGCGAGCAGACTGTGATTGAGTGTCAGTTTCGCTGGAGAACGTTGAGCAGCAGGGTCCAGGTCCCCCCAGTTTCGCAACTCCCACTCCACTTCCTGGTGGGACTTAAGAAGTCATTTTAGCACACAATTCATGTGTGATGACTTTATCGATTTCCCTGTCCTCCCTTCCTCTCTTTCCACCTCTCCCTTTTCATCTACTTTGCTCCTTTTCTCCTCACTAGTCTGCCATTACCTATTGACTGAGTGTACCTGCAGTAACGCCCTCCCTTTTGCTTCCTGCCACTGGTTGCCACTGACTACTACCAAATCTCTGCAAATGAGAGTGCCCAGTAGCGGAGCGCTCCTCTGTCTTCATTACTCTTTGTCACAACTCGCATTACTGACTAAAATATGTTTTTTTTTTTTTTTTTTTTAATTTCTTGTTTGAAGTGTCTAAATACTAACTCCGAGAATTTCAAGGTCATAGCAGCTTTCATAATTTGTGTTCATTACATCACTTCAGCATGTCTGCATGTTGCATGTTTTTATAAAAAACTGCCCTCACTTGACCATCCAAGGCAGGTCAGATGCGCCGATTCAGATTTCTTTGATTTTCTTACCTGGATTATTGAGCGGGCGGCACGGTGGGGCAGTGGTTAGCATGGCCACCTCACAGCAAGAAGGTCCTGGGCTCGAGCCCCGGAGTAGTCCAACCTTGGGGGTCATCCCAGGTCATCCTCTGCATGGAGTTTGCATGTTCTCCCCGTGTCTGCATGGGTTTCCTCCGGACGCTCCGGTTTCCTCCCACAGTCCAAAGACATGCAGGTCAGGTGAATCGGCCATACTACATTGTCCCTAGGTGTGAATGTTTGTGCGCGCGTGTGTGTGTGTGTGTGTGTGTGTGTGTGTGTGTGTGTGTGTGGGCCCTGTGATGGCCTGGCGGCCTGTCTAGGGTGTCTCCCTGCCTGCCGCCCAATGACTGCTGGGATAGGCTCCAGCATCCCCGCGACCCGGAGAGCGGGAGAAGTGGTTTGGATAATGGATGGATGGATGGACGGATGGGTGGATGGAAGAATTATTGAGCATGCATAAAGACATCCAAGGAAGGAGGTGTAGTTACCATTGAAACAGCCCTCCCGATCAGAGTAATGTCACAATAACAGTAAACAAGTAAACATCCCTCTGTGGCCTACTAGTCAAAGCCACTGAAGACTGAAACAACCTCTCTGTAACCTCCATTAATATAAAACACTGCACATGAAATTCAGAGCTATATTATGCAAACAACAGCCACTTCACTGGGAGTCTGTGTCCTCAAGCTGATGGGTCATTAAGCACCGTTCTTAATGAGTCTATGCAAACACGATTACGCTGTAATATAGTAAAAACGTTTTTCACACAAATCATGTTTCTGTCTTTTAAGAAAGTGCTGCGGAGGCCTTGAACGGTTCCAGTGACGACTGTGTGGATTTGGAGAGGGACGGAGGAAGCTAGCGTTGATGACTACGAGTGCATTTTGGCGTGAGTCATACCACCACCCACTGCCAGCAGAAGATGAGGACACAAAGGAGCAGATGAGTGCTCCAACCCTGGAGAGCCATCACAGCACCGAGCTGCCTCCGCCTGCACCGAAGTCACGGACACGCTGAACCGTAGCCGACGGCAACCATTATAGACCGGGCTAGTGATAAGATAAGGGCTGATGGACGAAGAGCTGAGGTTCGGTGGGACGAGCTAACTAGGTGGAAACGGCTGAAAAATAAGGAAAGTAAAAATATCTGCAACGCTGAGTCTAAAGAAGAAAAGATCTGTTGCAGGGCAACAGGTCCATGTTAACATGCAGCTGTCCAATTATTTGACGGAAAACATGCTTTCATTTTCATTTCAGTGGTTAAACTAGAAGACGTATATCATAGCACTCTCTAAATATTTTGACAACATATATTTGTGCAATATAAAATATTTGCAGACATGCATGATAACCATAAAGCACAGAGACAAGACATTTTGTTTTAGACAAGATAGATTTATATATAATATATGTTTCCTAGTTAATTTTTTTCCAACACCTTTTTTAAATTTTTTTTTTCGAGAATCCTTTGCAGCACTTACCTCTTTAATACGATAAGTGACTGGGTGACGTGACATGGGTGAGAGTTTCTGTTTCTTTCCTACAGGAGAAGGACAACCGCAAGGTTGCAGCTGCTCTCGGAAACAGGACGAGTACAGTCGGAGTGAATTATATTCACATATTTGCCCCACACGGCGCAATAGTTTAGGTTGTCTTACTGAGGTTGTGCTGCTGGTGCCTGCAGCCTGGCCTGCGTGACAGGCATGCTCGGTGATGTGTGCTGTAATACTAGTCACAAGTCTGATCATCCTCAAAGATTTGTAAAAACTGCACGGTTTGATATTAAATTCCCCAACGTTAAAATAAAAAACAGCAACAACACAATAAGGTCAAGCCTATATTTCATGCTATCAATGCCCTGTCATAAAACCCTTTTGTAAAGAATTGACTTTTAAAAACGGTTTTATCTATTTTTGGCAAGATTTAGTATGATAGTCAAATAAATGTCTACATGCTACTATGAAAATCTGTGCACATTTCCGCCATGGCTTTAATAACTCGCTCAGCATCCAACTTTATTGTGCCAAAATACCGCTCCAACTACATTTCATTTGTAATTACCACAAATACTACCACAGACTCACACCCACTTAAATATAGGCCTTTCTCTATTTACAGCCATGCCAGACACAAATTGTAGGTTATGTCTGCTCTTCCCGAGTGTGTGTAGCCCGGGCCGTCCCCAGCTTGCTCAGGGAGACAAGCGAAGCTGCCGCTATCGCTGCAGATGTGTGCTGCACCTGTACAGGTGGAGGCTTCCTTGTGAACGCTGACATTTTAAAATGCCGTTGTGTGTCGCAAAGGGAACGTGACACGTCTGCCTCGCCCATGTGTGTGTGATGTGTTCAGCTTCCAGACACACACCAGCAGCAGCTGTAGCAGGCTGAAGCTGCGGGTACAGTACCATGAAGAGACGTGGCCTGTCATCTGAATTGAGACGAGCGAGTCAGGATCAAAAGCAGAGAACTAGGTAGTGCGAAAGGGAGACAACCAAACAAGTGGAGTCCCCGTTATCAGTCCGGTCCAGTGAAGGAAGGCAAGACTGCCTTTCATGCTAGCAGTGTTTACTGCACAGAACACAAATACTACATGACTCACAAATACACGTCTGACTTGAGCAGCTTATTCAAAAGTCAATTATGTCAAGAAAAAATTCAACATCTTCCACATAAAAGAAAGTCAGAAAGGAGGAAGAGAAAGCAATTTCTATAACACATTTAAAGAGAAAAAAGGAAATGAACATGTTTCATTTTGTTGACATATGTTTTGACTCCTAACACCCACCTTACTCTAAACTGCTACAGCCACCTCTGAAAGATGGAGCAGATCCTAAGATCCTATTCTACAGAACAAGCAGCTGGAGGCGGAGGGCAGGATGACGCAGTGTGACTGAGGGTGAGGGTGACTGAGAGTGTGGGTGAGGGTGAGGGTGAGGGTGTCTGAGAGTGTGGGTTGGGGTGAGGGTGACTGAGGGTGAGGGTAACTGAGAGTGTGGGTGAGGGTGAGGGTGACTGAGGGTGAGGGTGACTGAGAGTGAGGGTGAGGGTGAGGGTGACTGAGAGTGTGGGTGAGGGTGAGGGTGAGGGTGACTGAGGGTGAGGGTGAGTGAGGGTGAGTGAGGGTGGAGTCCTGTAAAGGGACTTGACAGAGAGTGACTGAGACAGGAGGGACGGATCTGATATTAAATGAACTCAGCTAAATTGAACGTGCTTGACTTTCACAATTAGCATCTTGGTCCTCTGATCACGGTTTCTGCACGGTAAGATCATGTGGAACAAGTGGCTTTTTGTTTTGTTTTCTTTTGTTTGGGTTTTTGTGTGTGTGTGATTTCTGGAAACTGGCCCCTGAACCTTATAATTATAAAATGTCTCATTGACTGAGCTTGGCTTGAGACAGGGCAGTCCAGCAGGTGTAAGACAGAGCCGGTGGTGACAAAGTGCGAATGTCCACAGCATGAAAACACACAGCTGTCCACCTCAGCGCTGGCTCTCTGGCTGTAGTACCACAATACCAGCAGCTGGTGGCAGTCATGAGCTGATGTACAGTTAACACGACCCCCAAACCGTGCATCCAGTCTGGCAAACTTAAAAGCAATGGGGGCTAAAGAGTACATCTTTTGCTACCTTAAAATGCTGTGATTGCAACCATTCCCCCAATCATCTGTGAGTGATTAATGGTCCTGGTAATTAGCATATGAAACCAATCGACAGTTTTGGTCATTATGCAGTCGTGGTCTTTATAAGGGTGGAGATACCTGCAGTCAGCTGAGACTGACGGAGTCACTTAGATGAGTGAAGAAACATTTCTCCCACTAAACCTTGTGTCCGGATGAACTGATTCACCTTTTTGGCAGACAACCACACACACACACACACACACACACACACACACAGATTACTATTGCACGTCATCAGTAGGGTGAAACTAAGCTACCTCATGATGGTCTAAAGCAGCTTGCAACACACATTAACCATGAAAACAGTATGGCAACACAGGTGTGAGGACACACCGGCCCTGTGAGGACACACCGGCCCTGTGAGGACGTGCCGTTAAACTGGATTTGCCTGAATTGAACTTTGCCAAGGACTTGGCCTCTCCGGCTGACTGTAACCAAGCAGCCATGACAGCAGAGAGATTTAGAAATTTGTGGGCAGAGATGGACACAAGGCTCATTGAAGAAGGCCCATTGAAAATTAGTTCCACCCCCGGGGAGCTTGAGGGGACAGGGGGCATTGCATTTTAACCCCACTTGCTCCAGCTCTTTTCTGCAGCGCTTGTAGTGGGGAGAGTAAACTGAGAGCATCCCACACATTTTAAATGTAATTCACTCTTGGTTCTGGTACTGAATTATATTTTTTCCCTCATTTATTGGCATCATTGCGTCAGTGAAAATCACTGTAGGTACTCATTTTTGTGTTATTGAGCAGAGATGTTGAGACTAAAATCACACTTTATTTTTACCGTGACGTGACTGGCTGTTACTTGAAGAGCCAGTCCGCAGCTCCTGACATCACCGACCACATCAAACATAATTACTGGTCCAGGACAGCATGTTTAAATGACCCCGCCACAAACGTCAAGTAAACCATTCCAGGCTGATCCTAATATTGTGCACAGCAGAACATGGTGCTTAGGAATGTTGTGCCCAAATGTCATTTCTTGTTCAGCACTACAGTGGATTAACAAAGCCTCCAAAATCAAAGGCAACTGGCTCTCCTCAGCTGAATCTCTGCATACTCACTGGACTGTAAAGTGAGCAAAGAAGATCAACTCCGACCCCTCACATCCTGCTCATCAAATCTTCCAGCTCCTTCACTCAAGAGAGGAGGCATTACAGGTCACTGTTCATGAAGACTAAACACTGCACAGACAGCTTTCTCCCCCCGGCCATCAGGACTCTGAATTCATCCCTCCAGACCACTCCTCACACACCACTAACATCCCTCTAGACCCCTCCTCACACACCACTGACATCCCTCCCCTCCTCACACAGCACTGACATCCCTCCCCTCCTCAAACAACACTGACATCCCTCTAGACCCCTCCTCACACAACACTGACATCCCTCTAGACCGCTCCTGACACACCACTGACATCCCTCCTCACACCACTGACATCCCTCTGGACCCCTCCTCACACACCACTGACATCCCTCTGGACCCCTCCTAACACACTACTGAGATATGTATGCATGTACGTACCACTCACCTGTTTTATGTGTTAGTGTGTAGTTTGTTCTGTATCACTGTATTGTTTCTGTATCTATCTATCTATCTATCTATCTATCTATCTATCTATCTATCTATCTATCTATCTATCTATCTATCTATCTATCTATCTATCTATCTATCTATCTATCTATCTATCTATCTATCTATCTATCTATCTATCTATCTATCTATGTTAGTTTCATTAATAAATTACATCATTGCATATATTTATATTCTACCATGGTCATTTAAAAAATTAAAAGTTAATATTGAGCATATTGAAAGCTAAACAAAATAAAACACTCAACATAACACTTTGAATGTGACTATACACCGATCAACCAAAACATTAAAACCACTGCTGGTGACAGGTAAGTGAATAACATTGATTATCTCATTACGATGGCACCTGTCAAAGTGTGGGATATGTTAGGCAGCAAGAGAACAGTCAGTTCTTGAGGTTGATGTGTTGGAAGCAGGGCAAATGGGCAAGTGTAAGGATTTGAGTGACTCTGACAAGGGCCAACTTGTGATGGCTAGAAGACTGGGTCAGAGCATCACCAAACTGGCAGGTCTTGTGGGGTATTCCTGGTAAGCAGTGGTCAGTACATACCAACAGTGGTCCAAGGAAGGACAACTGATGAACTCGCAACAGGGTCGTGGGTGCTCAAGGCTCACTGATGCATGTGGAGAACAAAGGCCGGCTCGTCTGGTCTGATCCCACAGAAGAACTACTGTAGGTCAAATCGGTCAAAAAGTTCATGCTGGCCATGATAGACAGGTGTCAAAACACACAGTGCATCGCAGCTTGCTGCGTATGGGGCTGTGTAGCTGCAGACCGGTCAGAGTACCCATACTGATCCCTGTCGACTGCTGAAGGTGCCTACATTGGGCGCTCTTGGCATTCATGTGAATGTTATTTTGATAGGTACCGTCTACCTAAACATTGTTACAGACCAAGTACCCACTTTCATGGCAATGGTATTCCGTTGTCTCTTTCAGCAGGATAATGTGCCCTGCTACACTGCAAAAATTGTTCAGGAATAGTTCGAGGAGCATGACAGAGTTGAAGGTGTTGCCTTGGCCTCCAGATTCTCCAGATCTCAATCCGCTCGAGCATATGTGGGATGTGCTGGAAAAACAAGTCCGATTTATGGAAGCCCCACCTCGCAACTTGCAGGACTTAAATGATCTGCTGCTAATACTTTGATGCATGATACAATTGGACACCCTCAGAGGTCTTGTGGAGTCCATGTCTCAGCAGAAGAGAGTGATTTTGTCGGCACGAGGAGGACCTACACAATATTAGAGAGGTGGTTTTAGTATTTTGGGCAAAACACACACACACACACACACACACACACACACACACACACACACACACACACACACACACACACACACACACACACACACACACACACACACACACACACACACACACACACATATATATAAGTTGGATAGCTCAGTAGATAAGTATGCTAGCTTTCCTGCTGGAGATCAGGATTAAAACCCCAGTTGGGATGAGTCTCCAATCAGGATTAAAACCCCAGTTGGGATGAGTCTCCAGTAAGTGTCCTAATGTTATACAAGCCAACTACCTCAGACACTAGTGAAAGTAATGTCACACCCCTGCCTCGCCAGCCCCGCCCTCATCAGGCTGCTCCTACTGACTCACCTCGCTCATCTGGTTCATCGATCTCACCTGGAGCTCTCCAGAGCTCACACCTGACCGGCATCTCCAATCAGGCCAATCAACCCATCTCGGCCAGAATAAGAAGCAGGTCTGCTCTTCAGACGATGCCAGATTGTTGAACCACTACAAGTGTGTAAGACGACTCTCGCCCAAGCGTTGACCCTTTGTGACCAAGCCTAACCCGTTCCCTCTGTCTCTAGTTTGACCTCCCTGCCATTGCCTGGACCATGCCTGTACGACAACCACGAACCTGCCAAGCCCACTGCCTGTATGAGAACCACGACCCTGCTAAGCTCACCGCCTGTCCGAGAGCCCTAACCCCTGTTCCCTCTGCCTCTAGCTGACCTCCCTGCTATTGCCTGGACCACGCCTGTATGAGTACCGTGACCCTGCCAAGACCACTGCCTGTACGAGAACCACGAACCTGCCAAGTCCACTGCCTGTACGGAAACCACGATCCTGCCAAGCCCACCGCCTGTACGAGAACCACTCCTCCGCTAAGCCCAACACCTGTCCGAGAGCCCTGTCCCTGCCTAACCCTGTAAGACAATAAACGTGCCCCTTTGGCTTTTCCCCCCCATTCTGTCTCACGTTCTGCTTTTGGGTCCTATACCTGGTAGCCCTGACAGAACGATATGGCCAGCATGGACCCAGCTGACGTTGAGCCATTATGTGCTGCCATAGCCAGCCAAGGAACCCTGGTCGGGAGACATGATGCTGCCACCTCTATGCAAGCCCTCTCCGCAAGCGCGGAAACCCTCACCTCTCAAGCGGCCCTAACAGACCAAGGCCTACAGGCTCTAACCCAACAATTCAGCAGTTTCATGGCTCAACTAACCCCACTACTAGTCTGAGCCCCAGAACCTAGTCACACCCCTGTACAGCCCAGGCGAGAACCTAGCCTCCCCAAACACTATGATGGAGACCCGGCTACTTGTGGGACTTTTCTCATGCAATGTGATTTCATTTTCACTCACCAACCAAGCATGTATTTCGACATCAACGAAATGATACCCTTCATCTCCAATCTTCTCTCTGGTCCCCCGTTTCAGCGGTTTGAAGCCGTGTGGAGGGCTAAAGCAGCCTGTTTTGGGTCTTACGAACTGTTCTGTGCTGAATTCAGGAATGTGTTCTTTCACCCCGTCCTTGGTCGTAACTCCGCCACTCGACTCATGCATATCCAGCAAGGCAACCAAAGTGTAGCCGACTACTCCATCGAGTTCAGAATCTTGACGGCTGAAAGTGGCTGGAACGACACATCTTTGCAAACCGCTTTCCGCACGGGGTTATCCGAGACACCAAAAGATGAACTAGTCAGAGACGACACCACTTCCTTTGACCAACTCATCGCTCTGGCTATTCGACTCGATGACCGTTTCAGAGAGCGCAGGAAAGAGAGGGGGTTGCGCGCCCCAGGCCCCTTTAGCCAGCTCACGACCAATCCTCCTCTAGCGGATGAACCCATGCAACTGGGCAGAGCACGACTAACCACTGACGAACGCATCCACCATACTAATGAACATTTATGTTAATACTGCGGCCAGCCAGGCCATACTCGCATTGCATGTCCCGTTCGCCCAAAAGGAACAAGCTCACCCATGAATGTGGGATCGTTGATGAGCGGAGCATCTCCCTTTTCCCACAGCTCCCAAGGGCGTAGGCATTTAGAAGCAGTTCTCATCCATAACCAACTATCTCTCCCTTTACGAGCCCTGGTGGACTCCGGAGCTGATGACTGTTTTATTGATGCCAGTGTAGTTAGTAAAGCAGGCATCTCCACTCTACCCTGAGACATACCCATAGCTGTCTATGAACTTAATGGTGGTTTATTTGCTAACTTCATCCATGGCACTGAACCCCTTACTGTTATCCTGGCTGGTAACCACAGATAATCCATGTCCTTCCTAGTAATTTCCTCTCCCCAGAGCCCCCCTGGTGCTAGGCACGACTTGGTTGAGAATTCACAACCCCCACATAGACTGGTCGACTAATAGCATCTCAGCCTGGAGCCCTTACTATCACAGAACATGCCTCTATTCAGCTCTGCTGCCAGCAGAGAGCGCTGCTGCTCCATCCGAACCCCCTGATCTGACCAAGGTGCCCCCAGAATGTCATGACCTCCGTGGGGTATTCAGCAAGCATAAGGCCTTGTCTCTACCCCCTCATCGTCCCTATGACTGCCCAACAGACCTTCTCCCTGGAGCCCCACTGCCCTCAAGCCGCCTGTTCAACCTGTCTCGCCCTGAGAGAAAATCTATGGAGACCTATATTGGGGACGCACTCAAAGCCGGCATCATCAGACCCTCGTCACACCCTGTCGGCGCCGGGTTCTTCTTTGTATCAAAGAAGGATGCAGGTCTAGGGCCATGCATTGACTACAGGAGGCTAAACAACATTACAATTAAAAACAAATACCCTCTGCCCCTTATCTCCTCTGCCTTTGAACCCCTACAGGGAGCCAATATCTTCTCCAAGCTTGACCTCAGGAACGCCTACCATCTGGTCATCATGAGAGAAGGTGATGAGTGGAAAATGGCCTTTAACACCCCACTGGTCACTACGAATATCTCGTCGTGCCATTTGGGTTGACCAACGCGCCGGCAGTATTCAAAGCCCTTGTAAACGACGTCCTCGGAGACCTGTTCAACCACACTATCTTCGTTTACCTTGATGATATTCTCATCTTCTCCCCCTCCCTAGAAGAACACGTCCAGCATATCAGTCATGTGCTCCAGCGGCTACTGGAGAACAAACTCTATGTTAAGGTGGAGAAGTGAGTTCCACATCCCCCCCGTCGAGTTCCTGGGCTACTCTATCGGGCATGGACAGGTGAGGGCAACACCTGGGAAGGTCAAGGCGGTGGTTGAGTGGGCTGTTCTCACCACATGTAAGGAGCTGTGGAGATTCCTGGGCCTCGCCAATTCCTACAGGAGGTTCATAAGGAACTACAGCCGTGTGGTTAACCCAATGACCGCTCTCAACTCCCTCATTATCCGTTTTTCTTGGACACCCCAGGCGATCGCCGTCTTCAAGGAACTTAAGAGATTCTTCACTATGGCACCGATCCTCACCCAGCCTCACCCACCACGCCAGTTCATCTTGGAGGTCGATGCTTCCGACACTGGGGTAGGTGTGGTCCTTTCCCAACGGTCTGCCTCTGATGGAAGGCTCCATCCTTGCGCCATCTTTTCTCGCTGGTTGGAGCCCACCGAGCACAACTACGACATGGGGAACAGAGAACTACTCGCGATCAAACTGGCCCTGATGGAATGGAGGCACTGGCTGGAGGGGGCAGAACAGCTCTTCATTGTTTGGACGGACCACAAGAACCCTGTTAACATTCATAACGCCAAGAGGCTCAACTCTAGACAAGCTGAATGGGCTTTGTTCTTCACTATCTCCTACGGGCCTGGGTATTGCAATGTGAAGCCGGATGCGCTCTCACACCAGTTCGCCTTGCCGGAGCAGGACACAGCCGAACCGGCGCCCATACTCCCTCCTGCATGTGTGGTGGGCGCGCTCACCTGGGAGGTTGAAGGACTGGTGAGGGACACCCAGAGGACTCAACCCGACCCAGGTAATGCACCTTCTAACCCCCTCTTTGTGCCCGACCAGGTCCCACGATCTCCAGTGGGCTCAAACCTCCCAGTTCACCTGTCACCCTGGAACCAACCGTACCCTGACTCTGCTTAAGCGCCGGTTCTGGTGGCCCACCATGTCCACAGACACCCACGACTATGTCCAGGCCTGCACGGTGCGTGTTCAAAGCAAGTCGTCTCACCTTCCGCCTCTGGTCTCCTATGCCCCCTGCCTGTACCTAGCCGACCTTGGAGCCACATTGGTCTAGACTTCATAACCGGACTCCCTCCATCTCAAGGTAACACGGTCATACTTACCATCATTGACCGATTCTCGAAGTCGGCCCATTTCGTGCCACTGCCTAAACTCCCCTCAGTGTCTGAGACTGTGGACCTCCTGGTCACCCACATGATCTGTCTCCATGGCATCCCTGTGGACATTGTGTCTGACAGAGGACCAGTTCACGTCCCAGGTATGGAAGGGATTCTGTGGGGCAATGGGGGCTACGGTTAGTCTGTTTTCTGGTTGCCATCCCCAGACTAATGGGCAGGCAGAATGTGCTAACCAGTTCCTGGGCACTGCACTGCGCTGTGTTACCGGTCGGAACCCCACCTGTTGGAGCAACCATCTCCCCTGGGTAGAGTATGCTAACAATTCCCTGCCTAATGCATTTTCAGGCCTGTCCCCTTTTTGAATGTTCTCTGGGCTATCAGCCACCCCAGTTCCCTGAGCAGAAGGAGGAATTCGCCATCCCCTCAGTTCAGGCCCACATCAGTCACTACTGCAGGGTGTGGAAGACCGCCTGCTCTGCTCTGCTCTGCTCCACCCGCCGCAGCCAGCGCAATGCAGACCGTCGCAGGGCTCCAGCTACCATCTACAGACCAGGTCAGAGAGTTTGGCTTTCCTCTAAGGACATTCCACTGCAGTCCACCTCTCGTAAACTGGCCCCCTGCTACCTCAGGTTCTATGTCACAGATTGTGTCATCAATCTCTCGGCTGTTAAGCTCAAGTTGCTCTGAGGATTCACCCCACGTTCTATGTCTTTAGGGTCAAGCCTGTCTCTATCAGTCCACTGTGTCCCCCCCAGGCGATGCCCCGCCCCGTGTGGATCATCGATGACCATCCCGCATGGACAGTCCAGCGGCTGTTGGCCGTCCGTTGGAGGCCTCCAGTACCTTGTGGACTGGGAGGGGTACGGTCCTGAGGAATAGAGCTGGGTGTCTTGGAGCCTCATCCTGGACCCGTCCCTCATCCGGGACTTCCATCATGCCCGCCCTGCCTTGCCAGCCCCACCTTCGCCAAGCTGCTCTCACTGCCTCACCTAGCTCATCTGGTTCATCAATCTCACCTGGAGCTCTCCAGAGCTCACATCTGACCGGCATCTTCAATCAGGACAATCAACCCATCTCGGCCAAGATAAGCCGGTCTGCTCTTCAGGCGATGCCAGATCGTTGAACCACTACAAGTGTGCAAGACAACTCTAGCTCAAGCTTTGACCCTTTATGATCAAGCCTAATTCCTGTTCCCTCTGCCTCTAGTTTGACCTCCCTGCCATTGCCTGTACAAGTACCATGGCCATGCTGAGACCACTGCCTGTACAACAACCACGAACCTGCCAAGCGTACTGCCTGTATGAGAACCACAACCCTGCTAAGCCCACCGCCTGTCTGAGAGCCCTAACCCCTGTTCCCTCTGCCTCTAGCTGGCCTCCCTGCCATTGCCTGGACAATGCCTGTATGAGAACCACGACCCTGCCAAGCCCACCACCTGTACGAGAACCACGCCCCCGCTAAGCCCACCTCCTGTCTGAGAGCCCTGTCCCTGCTTAACCCTGCAAGAGAATAAACGTGCCCCTTGCCCCCTCCCATTCTGTCTCACATTCTGCTTTTGGGTCCTACACTTGGTAGCCCTGACAAGTAACATCAATAGAGTCATACCGGCTTTAACGTTGCCAAGGTTAACAAGAGCCACGTCAGGTGTTGGGGAACCAGGACAACCTGAGAAAAGGGCTACTGGAACACAAAACATTAGTGGAGAAGGACTGAGAACCTGGAACTGGTGGAATGTTACTATAACAGCAGACCTCAGGAGAGCGGCTTTAAGTAATGAATGTGGGAACTGTGGACCAGTAGGAGATCTACTTCTACTCTGACTCACAAGCAGCTATTGGCTCAAACATCGATAGACGGAAGCTACTGTTACAACTTGAGATGGAGAGACTCCAATAGCAGGACTATACAATTCAGAACCCTGAATGGCCACCCAGTAGGCAGTAGATACATGAGGACAGACTCCTACCAGCTGAAACAATCCTACCAGCCATGACAGCTGACGCTACTGAGGTTTAAAATGAGAATCATGGCCGGACTAAAGACAGTCAACCTCCGGGCTCAGCTTCCATGACTCAGTGACAAGTACCATCACAAAGCTTACTTGCGAATGTGAACACAGCCTTACACAACATCTTGACTGCAACCATAGCAGAGACCAATGAGCTTTTATATTCCAATAAAACAAGAATCCTGGAGATGCTTGAGTACAGGATTAAGAAAGGTCTGTAACATTACCCTCCAATGGAAGAGAAGGCTGGAAGCCAAGATCAAAGCGACAAGGAGAGATGTTAGCCAGTTCACATAAGTGAGGCCCAGGAAACTGCCAAACAAAGGGCTCCCAGTTCTGGCCACCAGGCGCAAGAGATACACCAGAGAAGAAGCCTGACAGTTCTGGCCACCAGGCACAAGAGACACACCAGAGAAGAAGCCAAAGAGTAAAATGGCCTTTCCTCAAATGACCATCTTAAGTGTACTCTCAGCTGCAGGGTAACAAGGGAATAAAAAACACAAAAAAAAAACACCCAGAGCAGAGACAGCGCAATACTGGAAGGATATGTGTGATAAAGGAGGCATCACACAACACCAATGCCCAGTGGCTGGTGGACCTAACAGCAGACCACAGCAATATCCCAGAACAAGGACCATTTATCATCACAGTGACCGCCATCTAACAATGAGTCTCAAGCATGACGAGCTGGACTGCACCATGCCCTGACATATTTCATGCCTATTCGCTGAAGCAACGTCTTCTGTGGGTAGTACTCAATGAACACCTGGCCACACGGATGAACCAGCTGCTAACATCAGGGTCTCAGGCTACCTGGCAGATGGTTACCAGCAGGCGTTAAAGGGAAGGTTTACAAGGTGGTAGTGAGACCAGCTATGTTGTATAATTTGGAGATGGTGGCACTGACAAAAAGAGAAGAGGCAGAGCTGGAGGTGGCAGACTTTAAGTTTCTAAGATTTTCATTGGGAGTGATGAAGAAGCACAGGATTAGGAACAAGTATATTAGAGGGACAGCTCAGGTTGAACAGTTTGGAGCCAAAGCAAGAGAGACAAGCATAAGATGGTTTGGACATGTGTGGAGGAGATATGCTGGGTACATCAAAAGAAGGACACAACACCGAATTTGGTGCTGCCAGGCAAGATTTGCAGGACGTTTATGGATATAATGAGGGAGGATTTGCAGGTGGATGGCATGACAGATGAAGATGCATAGGACAGGAAGAGATGGAAACAAGATGATCCGCTTGATCCGCTGTGGCGACCCCTAACAGGAGTAACCAAAAGTGGTAGTAGTAGGTTATATATATATAAAAAATGTCCCTCTAATTATTTTTCGAGTGGTGTTGTCTTCCGCAAGCTTGGGTCCCCTACCAGAGACCTGGGAGTTTGAGGGTTCTGCTCAGTATCATAGCTGTTCCTAGGACCTTACTCTTCTGGATAGACAACTCAGATGTAGTTCCCGGAATCTGCTGGAGCCACTCTCCCAGTTTGGGGGTCACAGCCACTAGTGCTCTTATTACCACTAGAACTACTCTGTATTTGATCTTCCATATCCGATGTAGTTCTTCCCTCAGCCCTTGGTATTTCTCTAACTAGTCATGTTCTTTCTTCCTGTTGTTGCCGTCGCTCGGGATTGCTACATCGATCACTACCGCCATCTTTGTTGACTACCACAGTGTCTGGTTGGTTAGCCTGCATCTGCTTGTCCATCTCGAAATTGAGTCCCACAGGATCTTAGCCCTGCCATTCTCAACCAGCGTTGGTGGTTTCTTCCATTTGGACTTGAGGACTTTCAGTCTGTATTCAGTACATATGTTCCTGTACACTATCCCAGCCACTTAGTTATGATCTCTTTTTCTTTTCTTTTTTAAGTTAAGTTTTTATTGGTTTCTTTGAGGAACATAAAAACAAATGATAAAGCTCAAACGGCTAAAAAAAGAGAGACAAAAAAAACAGAAACTTAAACAGCAACGAATTAAAAGCAGAGCATCATCTCTGCAATATTTGCACATTAATAATTGTACAGTACGTCAGCACATCACCGGTCCTTGAAGGAGTCAGCAAGTGACCCATTCTACAACACAAACCTGGAAACCAAAGACACGTCCCTGCATGAATAATCTTGGTACAAACAGCTAGACATCCAGAATGACTTTCATATTTTGGTGTTTTGCTTTGGGACAACAATGTATCCACACAGATTCCATGATACACCTTCATTTAGGAAAGCATTTTTGGGAACGTCTTTGTTCTATATGCTGGTGCTTTTTTATATTTATAACTTTTTTTTAAATCCACTCACAGAAAAGAGAACAAAACACAGGGAAAAATTTGTACCGGTAGGGAGTTATTTTTTTCTTCTTTACAACATAATCATTGATTTGTGAAAATAAAATCAGGCCTATGGGGTGCTACATAGTCAAACATTTTTTTTCCAGTATAAGGCTATTTTTTCCAATTCATGATTGACAGATGCTGTTATCCTCTCCATTTTATAAATGTCCATTGTAATTTCCATCCATGTGTTCAAAGTTGGGCTCTCCTGCTGGAACGTGCCGTCCATATAAGCAAGATTACCCAATGAAAAAAAAGAAAAAAGAAGATAAAAAAATTAACACTGTGATATATTAACATTAAAGTGCTAATATAAACTGTTTGTTTGTCTTCATTAAAAGAGTCGTCATCTTTGGTTCCAGTGCAGCAGCAGTCATTAATTTTGTCTTAGCTTTTTTGGCGCCACCAGCAGGTGTAAGCTCTCTCTGCTTTCTCTAGCGTCGGTTCGAATGCATTAGAAGAATGCATTATCCACCACGGGCCTTGAACCTATTCCCTCAGCCCACTACTAATATGCCCAGGGTAAGCATGCTTACAAACCAATCAGTAGCTCTTTCGTTATCAACGGCATCATGTCCACGTTCACGCAATGGACCTGTACGTTAGCTCCTAGCTAACCATTGTCGACTAATTTTAATGTTACATCAGCGATCTTCGGGGTTTTCACGGGAAAATCTGAGTTACTTTCTAAAGGCCGCCTGAAACCAGCGTTGAAAGACCCTCACACTACAAAGGGGAAGGATCCAACAAGTCTGGTACGAATGTAAGAAATGGCTATGTGGCTGTGCGGCGACTAGCCGCCTCGAGTCTTTAGCTACTGCTGTACGTGGTTTTCAACGGGTGGTTATAGTGTGTTATGTGGACTCAGGCGGGCTACGGGGACCTTAATAACCCGACAAACGCGCTCAGTAAACATGAGAAGACCGCACTACACATCAGAAGCCAAGTAGCATTGAAGACATTTGGCACCCGCCGTATCGATTTAGCTGTCGATGAGCAAACGAGATTAACAATCGATCCTCACAATCGAAAGGTCAGGGAGAGTAGAGATATTCTAAACAAATTGATTGATGCCGCCTGCTATTTAGCGAAGCAAGAAATAGCATTTCGGGGCGACGAGGAAGGCAAGGACTCTTTGAACCGTGGCAACTACGTGGAACTCATTCATCTAATTGCAGAGTATGATGCGTGGATGGCTCATTCAGCATGATTTGGTTGAAACCGTTCCCGAGGCAACAAAGTTGCTAAAATTAGTCTTAACTATACCAGCAACAACGGTATCTGTTGAGAGGTCATTTTCAACGATGAAGAGAGTGAAGACCCTCAGTCGAAATCGCACCGGCCAAGGAAGGACGCCTTTCACTGCTGGCACTGACTTCAGTTGAGAAGGAGAGACTGTACCGATGGTGGCCTGTAGGGGCGCTATACAGCTACTGCCTGTATGTATGTGCAGAGACCTGCAAATAAAGTTCAGTTATAGAAATGGCGACCAAGTGTGTGCGTGCTCAATGATACATGGTACCAGAGTGAGGTGAAACTAGCCTACAAAGATGAACAACATTCGATCGCCAGAGGAGCTGAAGTTAAGTGGAAATGTCCACGAGAATTGGAAAACTTTTAAGCAAAGTTTCGAGTTGTACGTGTGTGCAATCGGTCTTGAAGATGCGAGGCACGAACGTCGGAAGCTAGCATTGCTTCTCACAGTGATAGGCAGAGCCGCGAGGGACGTTTTCAACACGTTTCAGTTTCCTGAGGAGGGCGACGACCAAAAGTACGATGCAGTGCTAGCAAAGTTTGAAGAATATTGCACGCCAAAAAAGAACGAGACATATGAACGGTATGTTTTTCGCAACAGAGTACAAGCCGAGTCAGAACCCATTGAACAGTTTGTCACGGACTTGCGTTTGAAAAGCCAGTCGTGCAACTTTGGCACATTGTGTGACTCGCTAATAAGGGATCACATAGTTATCGGCGTTTTCGAGAAGAAAGTGAGAATGCAACTACTCAAAGAGTCCGATCTGACCCTGGAGAAGGCAGTACAGATCTGCCAGGCGTCAGAGAGCACCAAGATGCAGCTCAAATCATTCGAGCCTGAAGCTGCAGCAGCAGCAGCGGTGGATGCGGTACATGAGAGGGCCGCTATCAAGAGGAACAGAAAAGGAAAGTCCCGCGCGCCCAAGTCCACAAAGGACACGGACTGTGACAGATGCGGAGGCAAACACGCTCCGAATAACTGCCCCGGTTACGGTGTGGACTGTCGCAAATGCGGAAAGAAGAATCACTACGCCCGGTGCTGCCTGTCAAAGAAGATGGTACAGGTGGTGCAAGGCAGCGACACCGACACGACCGACACAGAAGAGGACGACGAAAAGTTGTTGTTGGGAACTGTGGAGAGCGAGGAGGACAAAAAGGATGAGTGGATAGCCAATCTTGAAATCAACGGAACGACAATTCCTCTGAAATTGGACACAGGGGCTCAGGTGAACATACTGAGGATGAAATACTTTAATAAACTGTACAAGAAGCCAAAAGTGCATGTGAAAAAGGTAAATCTGAGAACGTACACTGATGAACCGATTCCTACAAAAGGGGTCTGTAGAGTCACACTATGGGTGCTCTGTTAATGCTATGTTTGTGTTGGTTGAGGGCGATAGACAGCCCATACTGAAATCCTGTGAGAGATTGGGTCTTATCAAAAGAGTGCATGTAATTGACAGGTCTGTAGTGACATCTAGTGGTGCAGCTGACAAACAGCATGAGACCCTAGCTGACACAGAGGAGATAAGAGAGCAATACAGGGACGTATTCCGTGGTATAGGATGCCTACATGGGCAGTACAGAATCCAGTTAAAAGCAAATGCAGAACCGGTCGTCCACGTGGCAAGGAAGGTCTCGGTGACCCTTAAAGCTAGGTTGAAAGCAGAACTGCAATCCCTTATAGAGAAGGGCATAGTGAGGAAAATACAGGAACCGACTGAGTGGGTCAGTTCTCTGGTAATAGTTGAGAGAAAGAATGGTGACTTAAGGCTCTGTATAGACCCAAAAGACCTGAACAAGTGGATCAAAAGAGAAAACTACAAACTACCAACTAACTCAGACATCACTAGTGCTATGGCAGGCGCACGCTTCTTCTCCAAGTTAGACGCATCATCAGGGTTCTACCAGATCATTCTAGACGAAGACAGCTCCAAACTGTGTAACTTTAACACGCCTTTTGGATGGCACTGCTTTTTTTGCTTACCGTTTGGGATATGCTCAGCTCCAGAGGTGTTCCACAAAACAGTGCAGCAGCTGTTTGATGGTATAGAGGGTGTGGGTGTGTTTATTGATGACATAGTGGTTTGTGGCAAAACAAAATAAGAACATGACGAGAGATTACGCGGGGTGCTAGAACAAGCATGTAGATCAGGGCTTAAACTACACAAGTCGAAATGTGAGTTTGGGATGACAGAGGTTACTTACCTAGGTGAAAAGTTGTCCGCAGAAAGGATACAGCCTGATCCAGAAAAGATAAGGGCGATAGTAGAGATGCCAGCGCCAAAAGACAAAACAGACCTGCAAAGAGCGTTAGGGCTAGTCAACTATATGGGGAAGTTTATACCAAATATGTCTGCTAACACAAAGGCCCTCCGTAGTCTACTGGAAAAGCAAAATTAATGGTAGTGGGAGCACGAACATGCAAACGAGTGGGAGGTGCTAAAGGCCAACCTGATCAAAGAGCCGGTGTTAAAATACTATGATGTTGACAAACCGGTCAAAGTCTCAACTGATGCATCCAAAGAGGGTCTCGGAGCGGTGCTGCTCCAACTACACGGCACACAATAGTCTCCTGTTGCTTACGCATCCCGAACAATGTCACCTGCAGAGCGCAACTATGCACAAATCGAGAAAGAGCTAATAGGCGCGGTTTTCGGATGTGAAAAGTTCCACGAATATATCTATGGCAGGGAAATAATACTAGAGACTGATCACAAGCCGCTTATTGCCATTTCCAGAAAGCCACTTGGGGATGCACCGCCACGCATCCAGCGTCTTATGTTATGTCTACAGAAGTACAACATGACATTTGAGTTTACTCCGGGAAAGTACATAGTAGTGGCAGACGCTCTCAGCAGAGTGAGTTTGAGGGACACGGCCCCGAGCAGCACCGAGCAGGGGGTGCAAATCCACGTGGACTGCGTGAAAGGCCAGCTGCCTGCATCAAACGAGAAATGGACCCAGCTCGCGCAGGAAACGGCAAGCGACAGAGAATTGCAGGATGTCATAGCAGCCGTCCTCTCGCCAGGAGATGAGGCCAGGATACTGCCAAGTCCGTATCGCCACACCAGAGATGAACTGTCAGTGATCGTCGGGGTACTCCTAAAAGGTAAAAAAATAGTAGTTCCCAGCTCCATGAGATCAGAGATGGCTAAGTTAGCACATGAGGGCCATTTGGGAATCGAGAAAAGCAAGAGGCGGGCTCGTGATGTACTGTTTTGGCCATACATGAACAGAGATATTGAGACTCTAGTACAGCGATGTGAGATATGCCAACAGCATAGGTATATGCAGCCTAGAGAGCCGCTTCTGCCTCATAGCAAACTGACCGAGCCATGGAGAAAAGTAGGTGCAAACCTATTTCAGCTGAAAGGGAGAGACTATTTAATCATAGTTGACTACCATTCAAACTATCCGGAATATGCACTGTTGTCTGATACTACAGCAAAGCAAGTGATCACTCATTCTAAGTCCATTTTCGCAAGGCATGGTATTCCAGAAAGCTTAGTAAGTGATAACGGGCCGCAGTTTAGTTGTCAGGAGTTCGCAGACTTCGCTAAACAGTATGGATTCATTCAAGCATGTAACCTCAAGCCCACTGTACCCGCAGTCAAATGGTCTAGCGGAAAAGGGAGGGCAAATCGTCAAACGGCTGCTAAAGAAAGCAGCGGAAGCGGGTGAGGACCCGTACCTGGCTGTCCTCAACTACAGAGCTTCACCGCTGGAATGTGGCCGCTCGCCAGCAGAGTTGCTGATGAACAGGAAGCTCAAGACAAAGCTGCCGTCAGCGGAGCACCTGCTCCAGCGCGCTGACCACCGCACACAGAGAGAGCACAGGTCCAAACATGCCTATGACAAAAGAGCACGGCCCTTGGCACCTCTGAAACGAGAGGACCTAGTGAGGGTCAGATGCGATGGAAGATGGGGACCAGTCGCACAAGTCCTCAAAGAGACTGCTCCAAGATCATATAAGGTACTTACCAAGAGCGGCAACACGATCAGCAGGAACCGGAGACACCTGCTGAAGATTCCACGCTCTGAACCACAGCCTGTAGAGAATGGCAATGACAGGGACGCTCCGGGAGAGCAAATAGAAGGGGGGCATATTCAATCAGACACAGACAGCCCTCCTGTCGTCGAGTCACCCTCACCTGGGGGGGAGCGGGTTCAGCCACCATCCCCGGGGGTGGAGCGGGTTCAAAGGCCAAGTAGAACCATTGTCAGACCTAGGAGACTTGCAGAGGAGTGCTAATAACACACACAGAGTGGGTTTTTATTTTTTTATTTTTGTGTTTTTATTGCAGCCTTGGAGTTCTGTTCTTGGGGTCATGTTGGGTTCTGGACTCATGTTATTTGTAAATTTTTGCTTTATGGTTCCAAAGCAGTGTTTAATTTTGTGGGGCAAAAAAGGGGGAAGTAAAGAGAAGCGTAATAATTGTACTGTTACAGAGTACCGTTACGTTGTGTATTTGTACAAGCTTGAAAGTGCATTTTGAGAATTCTAGTCAGTATGCTAAGCTATAGATACAGGCTTGTTGTTATTGCAAGAGAACCATATTGAAGATAATCATCTGTTATTCTTTAAGATCAACTTTATCTCAATCTTTAGAAAAAGGGAGATGTACCGATAGTGGCCTGTAGGGGCGCTATACAGCTATTGCCTGTATGTATGTGCAGAGACCTGCAAATAAAGTTCAATTATAGAAATGGCAACCAAGTGTGTGCGTGCTCAATGATACAGAGACTTTCGAAACTCCAACAAGCAGGAGACTTTTACAGTGAAGTCACGGAGGTGTTCAAGGAGAAATGCATGGATTTCGTGTTCAAGTAAAGTAAGATAACATATCTCTATAACGTTATGTGGCTGCTGGTTCATATTGTTCGCTAGCCTGATAAGCTGATGGCGATCTGATTTAACTGCAGTGCTGCAGTGGATACTTTACTGATTTAAGACCGCCGTGTCTCATTTACATTTGAATGCATGCTTCGTGCTATGAAGTGGCGATCTGAGTTGACTGCTGTGCTGCACTGGTTATACTTTATTTAAGACCGCCTTCTTTACCTTTTGAATGTAGGCCTATGCGTTGTGCATTGATGTTCAGGACGTTGTATTTGGAGAGATTAGTTGGGCCAGAGCAGATTGTCTATCAACGGCTCTGAGTTAGGCTAATTGTCGCAGTCCATCCCGGTGGTTCTGAATCAATCGATGAGCGGAGGGCCACGTGTATGGCCCTTGATTTGAAACATTATATCGCGCCTGGCTTTTTTTTTGTTGGTAATTTTATCATAAAGTCCGCCACTGTAACACTTCGCTGACTCTTTATTAGCGGGTTCTAGGGAATCAATTTACCTGAATGGCATTTCCTTGTAACTGCGTTCACCCATAACATTTGTGCTTGGCACAATGTGTAATTAAGTTTATTAAAATATTTTATGCTTACCCAATCTCGAAGCTCACGGCACGTGCCTGCTCTCCTGTGATAACCATTTCCTGGTAAGTCTTTTTACTAGCCACCAGCAGTATATTCATTAAATATTTATCTCCTTTCAACCATTCTTGGGGTATATACCCAAAGTATATGGTCTTACTATCTAGGAGTATTTCACATTTAAAAATGTCTTGTAGGACACTGTGTATCGCTCTCAAATAGTCTTTGATAACAGGGCAATCCCAGGAAATATGGTAGTCGTTTGCATTTTGGTTTCCACAGTTTCTCCAGCCAACAGAGAGGTTACTATCATAATGTTATTTCCGAGAGGGTGTAATAAAATACCTTATCGGGTTTTTACAATCAAACTCCCTCCATTTCTGCAAACTAGTACACTTCCATTGATACCTCCATATTGTTGTCCATTCTTCCTCAGATATAATTGCTCCTTCTTCCTTCGCCCATTTTGTTTTAATGTATAAAGTCGAATGTATTTCAAGATTTAACACTTTTGTATGTGCATGAAACGATTCTACTATCAGTATCTGAATTATATGCTTTTCTAAACAGTTATATCAGACAAGTGCTTTCATCAGTTTAATTTTTCATCTTCATATTAACATAATGTCACATCTGCAGATACAAATAAACATCTTGTTTTTCAAGACACGTTTCTTTTTAAGCATTTCAAAACTCAGCAGTGTTCCTTCTTTCATTGTATTGCAGAGCTGTTATTCACCTTAGCTGTCCAGTCCTTAAATCTAGTATCTAGCTTATTTGGTGTAAAAGCTGAGTCATATGCACACCATTTAATAATTACAATATCTCCCTCTAGTTTATATTCCTTTATAACAGTTTTCCATGTTTTGAGAGTGCATTTCACCCATGGGCTATCCATAGTATTTATGTAACTTTGTAGATTGTTATCCGTTAAGATTGCCTGTATGGGGATGGAAAGTACCTTCTTTTCAATGATTTTGTATTGAGCATCACATGATGGGTTTCACCATATCATAGCTCTCATCTGTGCTGCAAAATAATGCTCTCTAATAGAAGGTAGGCCACATCTCCCATTTTCGTTGGCCAACTGCAAAGTTTTGAGAAAACCCTAGGTCTTTTACCTTGCCATATGTACCTTGATAACATGTTGTCCCAGTCATTGAATTGGTTTTGGTAGGTTCTGTAAGAGATAAAATAGTCTGGGCAATATATTAATTTTAATGGATTCGATCCTTGAGCTGATACTAAGGAAAGTAATTAGGTTCCATCTTGTGATGTCTTGTTTAATTTTTTTAGTTATAGGCAAAAAATTGTATACTGATAGCTTTGCCAAATCTTACGGCATGTTGAGGCCCAAATATTTGAAAGACTGCGTTTGTCATGTCAAAAGGCATCTACTTTCAATTTATCTTCGTGGGCTATAGTTATATGAAAGTAATTGGGGTTTATCTATGTTGATCTTGTATCCTGATAATTGACCATATTGTTCAAATGATTGCATCAATTTAGGTAAATAATGTCTTGATTGCCCTAGATAGATCAAAATGTTGTCCTCTTGTTATCCTCTTAGACTTGGTCCAAGTGACATCGCTGCGTCTGCACATGCCGCCTGTCCCCTTTAATAATAATTCCCCTAATATCTTCATTTTGTCTGATGTATTGAGCTAGTGGTTCCAAATGTTATGTGAAGAGTAGTGGTGACCTTGCACAGCCCTGTCTCAAGCCCCTTTCTAGGGTAAAATTATTTGATACATATCCATTAATTTTAATCCTAGAAGTGGACTTGTCATATAGTGCCTGTATAGTTTTAATAATTGTGTCATGGAAACCAGATCTGTGTAGAACTCTGTAAAGAAAATTCAAGTGAACTGAATCTAATGCGTTTTTAGCATCCACGCTTATCACTATTGCTTTAATTTTTATTTATTTATTTTTTTAAATTCATTATTTTTTTTTATGTGATCCATTATGTGTAATGTCTTTTGTTTATTGCCTTTTGTTTGGCGCTGTTGTATAAAACCTGTTGGATCACTATGTATCAGTGTGGGTAGGAACTCTCCTAATCGTTTGGCCATAATGAAGGTAAATAGTCTATAATCTACATTAAGAACAGATATTGGTCTATAAGACCCAAATTCCATTTTATGCTTGCCTTCTTTCGTTATAGCTGAGATTATAGCCTCCTTCCAGCTGGGTGGCGTTTGCACCTTTTTTAACGCCCAGTTCAGTGCGGGGAGTATAACAGGAGTTAACTCATTTTCAAATTATTTATACCACTCTGCCATATAGCCATCCGATCCTGGAGACTTGTTTAATTTAAGCCAACTAATTTCAGTTTTTAGTTCACCTTCAGTTATGTCTGCAGTCATTGTTCTATTTTGTTCTTCTTTTAGTATGGGTAACTCGAGGGAATTCAGGTAGATGTCAATTTGGGTTATGCTTCCCCCTGGAACTTTAGAATCTAGAGTTTTGTAAAACACTTCAAAAGCTTCCTGAATCTCACTTAATATATTTTTTATCACTTTTGTTCTTGGCAATGGGTCTGAATGAAAAACCTGAATGCAATGATTAAGAGATGTGTCCCATACTTTTGTCCATATATATATAAACTTAGCACAAAAAGTAAGGACATTTGTGTTTGGTAGATTATTTCTTTGTTGTAACAATGCTTCTTGGCAATAAATCTTATATCAGGCACCTGATTGTCAGCACCTGGGGTACCAGACGTTCAAAACAAGAGTCAATAACAACAGCAAAATAAGCTGTTTGGAATTGGCAGAGAAGATTTGGTAAATTTTTCATGGGGCCAACCCACATACTCAGCTCTGCTGTTCATCCCACAAACGCATGTTCCTTACAAATGTGGCACCATTTAACCCTCCTGTTATCTTCAAATTTCACGAACATCTTTTATCCTTGGGGTCAGTTTGACCCCAGCAGTTTAAACCTCCAGAAAATTATTATAATTAAAATTGTTACTCAAGTTTATGTGTCGGATACTTTGTTTCTTGCTGACTACCTAAATAGTCCTTTAAATAAAACATAACCGCCCCCCCCCCCCACACACACACACCCTTACACATCCAGAATACCTATTACACAACTATGGAAAAATATGCAAATCACCATAAAATCTCTCTGTTTGACCTAAAATTGGAAAGAAAGATATTTTTGGTGTTTTATATATTATTTTAAGTACAGCATTTTGTTATTTATAACATTTGGGAAGAACAACTATTTCTGTTGTGTTCGGGGTCAATTTGACCCCAGGAAAAACAAACACAATTTCAAACATTTAGAAGGAGTTTATTTGTAAAACTGAACATCATCATCATAAGTACATGAGTAAGGAATACATAACCACTCTTTATTTACAAAAAACACCTATAAAATGTAAATTTGAGCATTGTGTCAGGGATTGTTCTCTGCTACTCTAAGTGCTATGTATGCGAATATGTATTTGTGAGAATTTAAAAAACAAAGTTACGTAGTCATCAAAAGCAGTTTGACAGAATACAAACAGCATAGACAAAATATGAACAATATATTATTTTTCCTACAGGCCACCAGAAGGTACAGTCCAGCCTTTTGTCTACACTACTGTGCACATGATATGCAGAGCGTGTGTGCGTGCTCCTTGCAGACATATTCCTTGCATTTCACACAGGTGTTACTGGTCTTGGAATCATTTCTGGTGGGACAGACCTGGCACCTGCCATGTTTCATGCCTGAAGGTTGAACCACTGGTGGAGTTGGAGTATGTGTCTCTGTTTGGATGTCCTTCACAACAGTTGCAGCAGCTGTTGATGCTCTTGGAAGGCACCGTCTTCTCTTGATATGAGGTCTCACCAGCGCATAACCCAGCTGCTCCGGGAAAATCCTCCTTCGACTCAGTTTTCTGCAGTTCCAGTCCTTGTTTATTTTGCTCCATATTACAAAGGCATTGTAGGCTCTCATATCAATGATGTTGAAGAAAATTGCAAGGGGCCAACAGGCAGTCATGCGCCGGCAGCTGTATGTGGCTGTGATCTTGTCCAGGTTATCAACCCCTCCCTTTGTCTCGTTGTAGTCCTAGACCATTTTTGGTTTTCTGTCTTCTTTGGTGTTCAGGGCAGCATCTTTGTGCATGGTGCTCATCAGCAGGACACTTTTCCCTTTCTTGGGCAATAGGAGATGACAATAACTCTGTCTGTAAATGCAAACATTGAAGATGTTACCTTCCTGTTCTTCATCTCAAGAAGCTCAGAGGGAAGCTCCAGCTTGTTCTTTTTCATCGTCGCTTTTCAGCAGTTCCTCACTCAGGGCGTACGATATATATAAAAAAAAGTCACATGTAATGTTATGACCCTACCATACTCGTGCCCTGATTTTTTCAGGTGCTTCCCCGGGGGATCAACCAGTACAGACCTGCATATTTCAGGCATAGCTGGACTGTGCATCACATTCTGCCCATATTTTGATACTGTAATTGGCCAGTTTGCTTGGCATGTATTGTGTGAAGGGACATCACCCATGAAATGCAACCAGACATTCATCCACAGTCACGTGGGGGCCTGGATTGTAAAGTAAGGGTAATCGCTGAACCCATTTGTCCCATACATGCCATATTGCTGCGAGTCGGCCCTGCCTTGTTTCTCTGTCATCAAAGCATATGACATGGGAGAAAACATGAAATGTCTTTAGAGACATGGTGGCTGGAAATATTTCCCTTCTTGTGTCAGCATTCAAAAGGTTTGCTGTTGCTTCGCATTTTGACTTGTGCACTCCTGCCAAAATGAACAACCCAGTGTAGGCTTGCAAGTGGGTCTAATCCAAATCTTTCTAACTGTCCCCTTACACGTACCTTCCCTGTACGTTTTTCAACCTAAGTATATAATTTTCAATTGATAGTGTTAGGAAGTGCTCAAATGATGATTTTATGTCTTCGACCTGGCTGACAGCGAATCTGGTTGGCCCTGGAACAATTTTGATAACATTAGCAGCTCTAAGTCTACCATATCATTCAAGTGGGGAGAGGGACCATAATATCTTTCCATTTTTGGAAGCTAATGTAAGACTCTGGAAATTGGTTATAAAGGAAACTGGGCTAAATAATCTAAAATAGGTTGGGCTAAGGAGGAATTGGAAAATAATATTATTCAGACAACAGTGTTATAAAAGAGAAACATGGCCGGCATTTATTAAACATAGTAATATCATCACAAGTGCACTTTGAATGGTCAATAAGAAAAATAATAAAGAATAAGGGTCAAACTCCTTTGGTCTGTCTGTAATGGCTTTTCAGTGTGTGGACTCAGAGCTCTGGTCAAAAAGGGAAACTATGAAAAGATAAAAGTCTGAAACTACCCGGGTAGTGTGTGTGTGTAGTGTTCATTCAAAAAATAAAGAGATCTCCAAAACGGTCTTATCTGTCTCTCCTGGTCATCCTCAATGGAGAAGCAAGACGCCACTCTTCCATGTGCTGTCCATGCCTCGTGGGTCACAGGGCTTGCTGCTCCCTTCTCGTGGGGAAGGAATCCAGTACACAAAAAACCAACCTGCATACCGCATGGTAGAAAATAATAAGTCTCTACTCTCTAAAGCACCAGATCTGGAATATTTGAATCAATCTTTCACATTCCCAAATAATAGAATTAGGAAACAAAACGAAGCTAGTGAAGGTCCTTGCAGCTAACAAGTACAAATCACAGCAGAATCATATCACATTTTACATTCATATTAAGCTATAGGATATAGGAACCCAGCCACTGAGGATGCACAAGCCAGTGCATCCTTAGTGCCGGTCCCAAGCCCGGACAAATGGGGAGGGTTGCGTCAGGAAGGGCATCCGGCGTAAAATCTTTGCCAAATCAAATATGCGGATCATAAATAAGACTTACATACCGGATCGGTCGAGGCCCGGGTTACCAACGACCGCCACCGGTACTGTTAACCAGCAGGGTGTTGGTGGAAACTATGCTACTGTTGGGCGAAGGAGAAGGAGAGGGGGAAAGCATGTCCAGAGGCAGCTAGAGAGGAGGAAGGGTAGGCATGTGGAGGTGAGAGTTGGAACTTTGAATGTTGGCACTATGACTGGTAAAGGGAGAGAGCTGGCTGACATGATGGAAAGAAGAAAGGTAGGCATACTGTGTGTGCAAGAGACCAGGTGGAAGGGGAGTAAGGCCAGGAGTATCGGAGGTGGGTTCAAACTCTTCTACCATGGTGTGAATGGGAGGAGTAATGGGGTAGGGGTAATTCTGAAGGAAGAGTATGTCAAGAGCGTGCTGGAGGTGAAGAGAGTGTCAGACAGAGTGATGAGTATGAAGCTGGAAATTTAAGGTTTATTGCTGAATGTTATCAGCGCATATGCCCCGCAAGTTGGGTGTGAGATGGATGAAAAAGAAGAATTCTGGAGTGAGTTGGACGACATGGTGGAGAGGGTACCCAAGGAGGAGAGAGTGGTGATTGGAGCCGCCTTAAATGGACATGTTGGTGAAGGGAACAGAGGTGATGAGGAGGTGATGGGAAGGTATGGAGTCAAGAAGAGAAATGTGGAAGGACAGATGGTGATCGATATTGCGAAAAGGATGGAAATGGCTGTGGTGAATACATATTTCAAGAAGAGGGAGGAACACAGGGTGACATACAAGAGTGGAGGAAAGTGCACACAGATGGACTATATCTTATGTAGAAGGCGCCATCTAAAAGGGATCGGAGACTGCAAGGTGGTGACAGGGGAGAATGTAGCTAGGCAGCATCGAATGGTTGTCTGTAGGATGCCTTTGGAGACCAAGAAGAGGAAGCGAGTGAAGACACAGCCGAAGATCAAATGGTGGAAGTTGAAGAAGGAAGACTGTTGTGTGGAGTTCAGGCAGGAGTTAAGACAGGCACTGGGTGGTAGTGAAGAGTTGCCAGATGGCTGGACAACCACTGCAGAAATAGTGAGGGAGACAGCTAGGAAGGTACTTGGTGTGTCATCAGGACAGAGGAAGGAAGACAAGGAGACTTGGTGGTGGAATGAGGAAGTACAGCAAATTATACAGAGGAAAAGGTTGGCAAAGAAGAAGTGGGATAGTAAGAGAGATGAAGAAAGTAGACAGGAGTACAAGGAGATGCAGCGTAAAGCAAAGAGAGAGGTGGCAAAGGCAAAGAAAAAGGCGTATGGTGAGCTGTATGACAGATTAGACACTAAGGAAGGAGAAAAGGACTTGTACTGATTGGCTAGACAGAGGGACCAAGCTGCAAAGGATGTGCAGCAAGTTAGGGCGATCAAGGATAGAGATGGAAATGTGCTGACAAGCAAGGAGAGTGTGCTAAGAAGGTGGAAGGAATACTCTGAGGGGCTGATGAATGAAGAAAAGGAGAGAGAGAGAAGGTTGGATGATGTAGGGATAGTGAATCAGGAAGTTCAGCGGATTAGCAAGGAGGAAGTGAGGGCAGCTATGAAGAGGATGAAGAGTGGAAAGGCAGTTGGCCCTGATAACATACCTGTGGAGGCATGGAGATGTTTAGGAGAGATGGCAGTGGAGTTTTTAACTAGATTGTTTAAAACAATCCTGGAAAGTGAGAGGATGCCTGAGGAGTGGAGAAGAAACATACTGGTACCGATTTTCAAGAACAAGGGCAATGTGCAGAACTGTAACAACTACAGAGGTATAAAGTTGATCAGCCACAACATGAAGATTTGGGAAAGAGTAATAGAAGCTAGGTTAAGAGGAGAGGTGACGATCAGCGAGCAGCAGTATGGTTTCATGCCACGAAAGAGCCCCACAGATGCGATGTTTGCTTTGAGAATGTTGATTGAGAAGTATAGAGAAGGCCAGAAAGAGTTGCATTGTGTCTTTGTAGATTTAGAGAAAGCTTATGACAGAGTGCCGAGAGAGGAGGTGTGGTATTGTATGAGGAAGTCAGGAGTTGCAGAGAAGTATGTAGGAGTGGTGCAGGATACGTATGAGGGAAGTGTGACAATGGTGAGGTGTGCGGTTGGAATGACAGATGGGTTCAAGGTGGAGGTGGGATTACATCAAGGATCGGCTCTTAGCCCTTTCTTGTTTGCAATGGTGATGGACAGGTTGACGGACAAGATCAGGCAGGAGTCTCCATGGACGATGATGTTTGCGGATGACATTGTGATCTGTAGTGAGAGTAGGGTGCAGGTTGAGGAGAGCCTGGAGAGGTGGAGGTATGCACTGGAGAGAAGAGGAATGAAAGTCAGTAGGAGCAAGACGGAATACCTATGCGTGAATGAGAGGGAGGACAGTGGAATGGTCAGGATGCAAGGAGTGGAGGTGACAAAGGCATTTGAGTTTAAATACACTGCTCAAAAACATAAAGGGAACACATAAGCAATGCAATGTAGCTCCAAGTCAATCACACTTTTGAGATATCAACCTGTCCAGTTCGGAAGCAACACTGATTTTTGAATCAATTTCACCTGTTGGTAAATTGTCTAATTTCCACCAGGTGGAAATTAGACAATTCGCAAGACAACCCCTATAAAAGGAATGGATTTGCAGGTGGTGGCCACAGACCATTTGCCTGTCCTCATCTTTTCTGGCCGATCTTTGGTTAGTTTTTCATTTTGCTAGTGCCCTCACCACTAGAGGTGGCATGAGGTGGTATCTGCAACCTACAGAAGTTGCTCAGGTAGTGCAGCTCATCCAGGATGGCACATCAATGCGTGCTGTGGCAAGAAGATTTGATGTGTCTCCCAGCACAGTGTCCAGAGCATGGAGGAGGTACCAGGAGACAGGCATGTACACCAGGGGATGTGGAGGGGGCCGCAGGAGGACAACAACCCCGCAGCAGGACCGCTATCTGGTCCTTTGTGCAAGGAGGAACAGGAAGAGCACTTCCGGAGCCCTACAAAATGACCTTCAACAGGCCACTAATGTACAGGTTTCTGCTCAAACAGTGAGAAACAGAATGCATGAGGATGGTATGAGGGCCCGACATCCACAATTGGGGCCTGTGCTCACAGCCCAACACCATGCAGCCCGACTGACCTTTGCCAGAGAACATCTTGGTTGGCAGATTCGCCATTGGCGCCCTGTGCTCTTCACAGATGAGAGCAGGTTCACACTGAACACATGTGACAGACGTGAGAGAGTCTGGAGACGCTGTGGAGAACGTTCTGCTGCCTGCAACATCCTCCAGCATGACCGGTTTGGCGCTGGGTCAGTGATGGTCTGGGGAGGCATATCCTTGGAGGGCCGCACAGACCTCTACGTGCTAGCCAGAGGTACCATGACTGCCATTAGGTACCGGGATGAGATCCTCAGACCCATTGTCAGACCATATGCTGGTGCAGTGGGCCCTGGGTTCCAGCTCATGCATGACAATGCTCGTCCTCATGTGGCCAGAGTGTGTCAGCAGTTCCTGTATGTCGAGGGCATTGATGCTATGGACTGGCCTGCACGTTCCCCAGACCTGAATCCAATCGAGCACCTCTGGGACATCATGTCTCGTACCATCCGCCAACGCGATGTCGCACCACAGACTGTCCAGGAGTTGACCGATGCCCTGATCCAGGTCTGGGAGGAGATCCCTCAGGAGACCATCCGTCGTCTCATCAGGAGCATGCCCAGACATTGTAGGGAATGCATACAGGCACGTGGAGGCCACACACACTAGTGAGCCTCGTTTTGAATCGTCTTGAAGAATTTCCACAGAAGTTGGATCAGCCTATGTTCTCATTTTCCACTTTGATTTTGAGTATGATTCTGAATCCAGACCTTAATGGGCTAATGATTTTGATTTCCATTGATCATTCTTAGGTTATTTTGCTCTAAACACATTCCTCTGTCTAATAAATAAAGATTTTCAGCGGAAATATTTAATTCATCGAGGTCTATATTGTGTTTTTAGGTGTTCCCTTTATTTTTTTGAGCAGTGTACTTGGGGTCAACTGTCCAAAGTAACGGGGAGTGCAGTAGAGAAGTGAAAAAGAGAGTGCAGGCAGGTTGGAGTGGGTGGAGAAGTGTGTCAGGAGTGATTTGCGACAGAAGGGTATCAGCAAGAGTTAAAGGGAAAGTTTACAAGATGGTTGTGAGACCAGCTATGTTATATGGTTTGGAGAC